>NW_028151958.1:20000-22500 GCF_964638095.1 Poromitra crassiceps | reverse complement strand
GAATTACAATGAATGAGTTGTTTTGATCTGACGCTGTTGTGTGACGTTGTGCTGTGGCTCTGGCGCCGCCCTGTGGCATGGCAGGGTTTTACATCACTTCCTCAGTCAGCACACGGCCTTCCTGCAGAGAGAGGTGAGTGTAGCAGTGAGCAAAACAGTGTGTGTGTGTCGCTGCTGAGCCAAGACGTTTGCTCTGTTGATTGAATTGCAGGCAATAACAATGGAAAATCTTGCTCGTAGCTGCTTTAATAACAGTTGCAGCGCAGTACAAGATGTAAGGCTGGCCATGATTACAATGACTCAGCACTTCCTAATCTCTCTCTCTCTCTCTCTCTCTCACCATCTCTCTCACTATCTCTCTCTCTCACTCTCTCACTCTCTCTCTCACTCTCTCTCTCACTCTCTCTCTCTCTCTCTCTCTCACACACACACACACACACACACAGACAAGAAGGCAAATTGTGACAAGACTGATCACTGATGTCATAGGCCCTATGACATCACTGTTTGGGACCCCCCCCCCGACACATGATAGTCCACACAGGAGATAAACCATTTATTTGCTCAGTCGGTGGTCAAGGTTTTGGTCATGAATCAAGCTTGAAGACACACGTGGCAGTGTCAGTACAGGACAAGACTTGAGGCTGGTGTCAGGTGTCAGTACCAGACACAACAAGGCTGGCCAGAATTACAATGAATGAGTTGTTTTGATCTGACGCTGTTGTGTGACGTTGTGCTGTGGCTCTGGCGCCGCCCTGTGGCATGGCAGGGTTTTACATCACTTCCTCAGTCAGCACACGGCCTTCCTGCAGAGAGAGGTGAGTGTAGCAGTGAGCAAAACAGTGTGTGTGTGTCGCTGCTGAGCCAAGACGTTTGCTCTGTTGATTGAATTGCAGGCAATAACAATGGAAAATCTTGCTCGTAGCTGCTTTAATAACAGTTGCAGCGCAGTACAAGATGTAAGGCTGGCCATGATTACAATGACTCAGCACTTCCTAATCTCTCTCTCTCTCTCTCTCTCTCTCTCACCATCTCTCTCACTATCTCTCTCTCTCACTCTCTCACTCTCTCTCTCACTCTCTCTCTCACTCTCTCTCTCTCTCTCTCTCTCACACACACACACACACACACACAGACAAGAAGGCAAATTGTGACAAGACTGATCACTGATGTCATAGGCCCTATGACATCACTGTTTGGGACCCCCCCCCCGACACATGATAGTCCACACAGGAGATAAACCATTTATTTGCTCAGTCGGTGGTCAAGGTTTTGGTCATGAATCAAGCTTGAAGACACACGTGGCAGTGTCAGTACAGGACAAGACTTGAGGCTGGTGTCAGGTGTCAGTACCAGACACAACAAGGCTGGCCAGAATTACAATGAATGAGTTGTTTTGATCTGACGCTGTTGTGTGACGTTGTGCTGTGGCTCTGGCGCCGCCCTGTGGCATGGCAGGGTTTTACATCACTTCCTCAGTCAGCACACGGCCTTCCTGCAGAGAGAGGTGAGTGTAGCAGTGAGCAAAACAGTGTGTGTGTGTCGCTGAGCCAAGACGTTTGCTCTGTTGATTGAATTGCAGGCAATAACAATGGAAAATCTTGCTCGTAGCTGCTTTAATAACAGTTGCAGCGCAGTACAAGATGTAAGGCTGGCCATGATTACAATGACTCAGCACTTCCTAATCTCTCTCTCTCTCTCTCTCTCTCACCATCTCTCTCACTATCTCTCTCTCTCACTCTCTCACTCTCTCTCTCACTCTCTCTCTCACTCTCTCTCTCTCTCTCTCTCTCACACACACACACACACACACACACACAGACAAGAAGGCAAATTGTGACAAGACTGATCACTGATGTCATAGGCCCTATGACATCACTGTTTGGGACCCCCCCCCCGACACATGATAGTCCACACAGGAGATAAACCATTTATTTGCTCAGTCGGTGGTCAAGGTTTTGGTCATGAATCAAGCTTGAAGACACACGTGGCAGTGTCAGTACAGGACAAGACTTGAGGCTGGTGTCAGGTGTCAGTACCAGACACAACAAGGCTGGCCAGAATTACAATGAATGAGTTGTTTTGATCTGACGCTGTTGTGTGACGTTGTGCTGTGGCTCTGGCGCCGCCCTGTGGCATGGCAGGGTTTTACATCACTTCCTCAGTCAGCACACGGCCTTCCTGCAGAGAGAGGTGAGTGTAGCAGTGAGCAAAACAGTGTGTGTGTGTCGCTGCTGAGCCAAGACGTTTGCTCTGTTGATTGAATTGCAGGCAATAACAATGGAAAATCTTGCTCGTAGCTGCTTTAATAACAGTTGCAGCGCAGTACAAGATGTAAGGCTGGCCATGATTACAATGACTCAGCACTTCCTAATCTCTCTCTCTCTCTCTCTCACCATCTCTCTCACTATCTCTCTCTCTCACTCTCTCACTCTCTCTCTCACTCTCTCTCTCACTCTCTCTCTCTCTCTCTCTCTCTCACACACACACACACACACAC
>NW_028151958.1:0-5000 GCF_964638095.1 Poromitra crassiceps | reverse complement strand
TCTCTCTCACTCTCTCTCTCTCTCTCTCTCTCACACACACACACACACACACACAGACAAGAAGGCAAATTGTGACAAGACTGATCACTGATGTCATAGGCCCTATGACATCACTGTTTGGGACCCCCCCCCCGACACATGATAGTCCACACAGGAGATAAACCATTTATTTGCTCAGTCGGTGGTCAAGGTTTTGGTCATGAATCAAGCTTGAAGACACACGTGGCAGTGTCAGTACAGGACAAGACTTGAGGCTGGTGTCAGGTGTCAGTACCAGACACAACAAGGCTGGCCAGAATTACAATGAATGAGTTGTTTTGATCTGACGCTGTTGTGTGACGTTGTGCTGTGGCTCTGGCGCCGCCCTGTGGCATGGCAGGGTTTTACATCACTTCCTCAGTCAGCACACGGCCTTCCTGCAGAGAGAGGTGAGTGTAGCAGTGAGCAAAACAGTGTGTGTGTGTCGCTGCTGAGCCAAGACGTTTGCTCTGTTGATTGAATTGCAGGCAATAACAATGGAAAATCTTGCTCGTAGCTGCTTTAATAACAGTTGCAGCGCAGTACAAGATGTAAGGCTGGCCATGATTACAATGACTCAGCACTTCCTAATCTCTCTCTCTCTCTCTCTCTCTCTCACCATCTCTCTCACTATCTCTCTCTCTCACTCTCTCACTCTCTCTCTCACTCTCTCTCTCACTCTCTCTCTCTCTCTCTCTCTCACACACACACACACACACACACACAGACAAGAAGGCAAATTGTGACAAGACTGATCACTGATGTCATAGGCCCTATGACATCACTGTTTGGGACCCCCCCCCCGACACATGATAGTCCACACAGGAGATAAACCATTTATTTGCTCAGTCGGTGGTCAAGGTTTTGGTCATGAATCAAGCTTGAAGACACACGTGGCAGTGTCAGTACAGGACAAGACTTGAGGCTGGTGTCAGGTGTCAGTACCAGACACAACAAGGCTGGCCAGAATTACAATGAATGAGTTGTTTTGATCTGACGCTGTTGTGTGACGTTGTGCTGTGGCTCTGGCGCCGCCCTGTGGCATGGCAGGGTTTTACATCACTTCCTCAGTCAGCACACGGCCTTCCTGCAGAGAGAGGTGAGTGTAGCAGTGAGCAAAACAGTGTGTGTGTGTCGCTGCTGAGCCAAGACGTTTGCTCTGTTGATTGAATTGCAGGCAATAACAATGGAAAATCTTGCTCGTAGCTGCTTTAATAACAGTTGCAGCGCAGTACAAGATGTAAGGCTGGCCATGATTACAATGACTCAGCACTTCCTAATCTCTCTCTCTCTCTCTCTCTCTCACCATCTCTCTCACTATCTCTCTCTCTCACTCTCTCACTCTCTCTCTCACTCTCTCTCTCACTCTCTCTCTCTCTCTCTCTCTCACACACACACACACACACACACAGACAAGAAGGCAAATTGTGACAAGACTGATCACTGATGTCATAGGCCCTATGACATCACTGTTTGGGACCCCCCCCCCGACACATGATAGTCCACACAGGAGATAAACCATTTATTTGCTCAGTCGGTGGTCAAGGTTTTGGTCATGAATCAAGCTTGAAGACACACGTGGCAGTGTCAGTACAGGACAAGACTTGAGGCTGGTGTCAGGTGTCAGTACCAGACACAACAAGGCTGGCCAGAATTACAATGAATGAGTTGTTTTGATCTGACGCTGTTGTGTGACGTTGTGCTGTGGCTCTGGCGCCGCCCTGTGGCATGGCAGGGTTTTACATCACTTCCTCAGTCAGCACACGGCCTTCCTGCAGAGAGAGGTGAGTGTAGCAGTGAGCAAAACAGTGTGTGTGTGTCGCTGCTGAGCCAAGACGTTTGCTCTGTTGATTGAATTGCAGGCAATAACAATGGAAAATCTTGCTCGTAGCTGCTTTAATAACAGTTGCAGCGCAGTACAAGATGTAAGGCTGGCCATGATTACAATGACTCAGCACTTCCTAATCTCTCTCTCTCTCTCTCTCTCTCTCTCACCATCTCTCTCACTATCTCTCTCTCTCACTCTCTCACTCTCTCTCTCACTCTCTCTCTCACTCTCTCTCTCTCTCTCTCTCTCACACACACACACACACACACACAGACAAGAAGGCAAATTGTGACAAGACTGATCACTGATGTCATAGGCCCTATGACATCACTGTTTGGGACCCCCCCCCCGACACATGATAGTCCACACAGGAGATAAACCATTTATTTGCTCAGTCGGTGGTCAAGGTTTTGGTCATGAATCAAGCTTGAAGACACACGTGGCAGTGTCAGTACAGGACAAGACTTGAGGCTGGTGTCAGGTGTCAGTACCAGACACAACAAGGCTGGCCAGAATTACAATGAATGAGTTGTTTTGATCTGACGCTGTTGTGTGACGTTGTGCTGTGGCTCTGGCGCCGCCCTGTGGCATGGCAGGGTTTTACATCACTTCCTCAGTCAGCACACGGCCTTCCTGCAGAGAGAGGTGAGTGTAGCAGTGAGCAAAACAGTGTGTGTGTGTCGCTGCTGAGCCAAGACGTTTGCTCTGTTGATTGAATTGCAGGCAATAACAATGGAAAATCTTGCTCGTAGCTGCTTTAATAACAGTTGCAGCGCAGTACAAGATGTAAGGCTGGCCATGATTACAATGACTCAGCACTTCCTAATCTCTCTCTCTCTCTCTCTCTCTCTCTCACCATCTCTCTCACTATCTCTCTCTCTCACTCTCTCACTCTCTCTCTCACTCTCTCTCTCACTCTCTCTCTCTCTCTCTCTCTCACACACACACACACACACACACAGACAAGAAGGCAAATTGTGACAAGACTGATCACTGATGTCATAGGCCCTATGACATCACTGTTTGGGACCCCCCCCCCGACACATGATAGTCCACACAGGAGATAAACCATTTATTTGCTCAGTCGGTGGTCAAGGTTTTGGTCATGAATCAAGCTTGAAGACACACGTGGCAGTGTCAGTACAGGACAAGACTTGAGGCTGGTGTCAGGTGTCAGTACCAGACACAACAAGGCTGGCCAGAATTACAATGAATGAGTTGTTTTGATCTGACGCTGTTGTGTGACGTTGTGCTGTGGCTCTGGCGCCGCCCTGTGGCATGGCAGGGTTTTACATCACTTCCTCAGTCAGCACACGGCCTTCCTGCAGAGAGAGGTGAGTGTAGCAGTGAGCAAAACAGTGTGTGTGTGTCGCTGCTGAGCCAAGACGTTTGCTCTGTTGATTGAATTGCAGGCAATAACAATGGAAAATCTTGCTCGTAGCTGCTTTAATAACAGTTGCAGCGCAGTACAAGATGTAAGGCTGGCCATGATTACAATGACTCAGCACTTCCTAATCTCTCTCTCTCTCTCTCTCTCTCTCTCACCATCTCTCTCACTATCTCTCTCTCTCACTCTCTCACTCTCTCTCTCACTCTCTCTCTCACTCTCTCTCTCTCTCTCTCTCTCACACACACACACACACACACACAGACAAGAAGGCAAATTGTGACAAGACTGATCACTGATGTCATAGGCCCTATGACATCACTGTTTGGGACCCCCCCCCCGACACATGATAGTCCACACAGGAGATAAACCATTTATTTGCTCAGTCGGTGGTCAAGGTTTTGGTCATGAATCAAGCTTGAAGACACACGTGGCAGTGTCAGTACAGGACAAGACTTGAGGCTGGTGTCAGGTGTCAGTACCAGACACAACAAGGCTGGCCAGAATTACAATGAATGAGTTGTTTTGATCTGACGCTGTTGTGTGACGTTGTGCTGTGGCTCTGGCGCCGCCCTGTGGCATGGCAGGGTTTTACATCACTTCCTCAGTCAGCACACGGCCTTCCTGCAGAGAGAGGTGAGTGTAGCAGTGAGCAAAACAGTGTGTGTGTGTCGCTGCTGAGCCAAGACGTTTGCTCTGTTGATTGAATTGCAGGCAATAACAATGGAAAATCTTGCTCGTAGCTGCTTTAATAACAGTTGCAGCGCAGTACAAGATGTAAGGCTGGCCATGATTACAATGACTCAGCACTTCCTAATCTCTCTCTCTCTCTCTCTCTCTCACCATCTCTCTCACTATCTCTCTCTCTCACTCTCTCACTCTCTCTCTCACTCTCTCTCTCACTCTCTCTCTCTCTCTCTCTCTCACACACACACACACACACACACAGACAAGAAGGCAAATTGTGACAAGACTGATCACTGATGTCATAGGCCCTATGACATCACTGTTTGGGACCCCCCCCCCGACACATGATAGTCCACACAGGAGATAAACCATTTATTTGCTCAGTCGGTGGTCAAGGTTTTGGTCATGAATCAAGCTTGAAGACACACGTGGCAGTGTCAGTACAGGACAAGACTTGAGGCTGGTGTCAGGTGTCAGTACCAGACACAACAAGGCTGGCCAGAATTACAATGAATGAGTTGTTTTGATCTGACGCTGTTGTGTGACGTTGTGCTGTGGCTCTGGCGCCGCCCTGTGGCATGGCAGGGTTTTACATCACTTCCTCAGTCAGCACACGGCCTTCCTGCAGAGAGAGGTGAGTGTAGCAGTGAGCAAAACAGTGTGTGTGTGTCGCTGCTGAGCCAAGACGTTTGCTCTGTTGATTGAATTGCAGGCAATAACAATGGAAAATCTTGCTCGTAGCTGCTTTAATAACAGTTGCAGCGCAGTACAAGATGTAAGGCTGGCCATGATTACAATGACTCAGCACTTCCTAATCTCTCTCTCTCTCTCTCTCTCTCTCTCTCACCATCTCTCTCACTATCTCTCTCTCTCACTCTCTCACTCTCTCTCTCACTCTCTCTCTCACTCTCTCTCTCTCTCTCTCTCTCACACACACACACACACACACACAGACAAGAAGGCAAATTGTGACAAGACTGATCACTGATGTCATAGGCCCTATGACATCACTGTTTGGGACCCCCCCCCCCGACACATGATAGTCCACACAGGAGATAAACCATTTATTTGCTCAGTCGG
>NW_028151959.1:0-146526 GCF_964638095.1 Poromitra crassiceps | reverse complement strand
TGAGTCAATGCGGTCTTAGCCTCTCTGGTGTCAACACTCTGTCTGATTTTGGATTTTTTTTTTTTTTTCCAAAAGTCAGACTTGACACCAGAGAGGCTGAATACCGCACTGAGTCAATGCGGTCTTAGCCTCTCTGGTGTCAACACTCTGTCTGATTTTGGATTTTTTTTTTTTTTTCCAAAATCAGACTTGACACCAGAGAGGCTGAATACCGCACTGAGTCAATGCGGTCTTAGCCTCTCTGGTGTCAACACTCTGTCTGATTTTGATTTTTTTTTTTTTTCCAAAATCAGACTTGACACCAGAGAGGCTGAATACCGCACTGAGTCAATGCGGTCTTAGCCTCTCTGGTCGTCAACACTCTGTCTGATTTTGGATTTTTTTTTTTTTTCCAAAATCAGACTTGACACCAGAGAGGCTGAATACCGCACTGAGTCAATGCGGTCTTAGCCTCTCTGGTCTCAACACTCTGTCTGATTTTGGATTTTTTTTTTCTTTTCCAAAATCAGACTTGACACCAGAGAGGCTGAATACCGCACTGAGTCAATGCGGTCTTAGCCTCTCTGGTGTCAACACTCTGTCTGATTTTGGATTTTTTTTTTTTTTTCCAAAATCAGACTTGACACCAGAGAGGCTGAATACCGCACTGAGTCAATGCGGTCTTAGCCTCTCTGGTCTCAACACTCTGTCTGATTTTGGATTTTTTTTTTTTTTTTCCAAAATCAGACTTGACACCAGAGAGGCTGAATACCGCACTGAGTCAATGCGGTCTTAGCCTCTCTGGTGTCAACACTCTGTCTGATTTTGGATTTTTTTTTTTTTTTCCAAAATCAGACTTGACACCAGAGAGGCTGAATACCGCACTGAGTCAATGCGGTCTTAGCCTCTCTGGTCTCAACACTCTGTCTGATTTTGGATTTTTTTTTTTTTTTTTCCAAAATCAGACTTGACACCAGAGAGGCTGAATACCGCACTGAGTCAATGCGGTCTTAGCCTCTCTGGTCTCAACACTCTGTCTGATTTTGGATTTTTTTTTTTTTTTTCCAAAATCAGACTTGACACCAGAGAGGCTGAATACCGCACTGAGTCAATGCGGTCTTAGCCTCTCTGGTGTCAACACTCTGTCTGATTTTGGATTTTTTTTTTTTTTTCCAAAATCAGACTTGACACCAGAGAGGCTGAATACCGCACTGAGTCAATGCGGTCTTAGCCTCTCTGGTCTCAACACTCTGTCTGATTTTGGATTTTTTTTTTTTTTTCCAAAATCAGACTTGACACCAGAGAGGCTGAATACCGCACTGAGTCAATGCGGTCTTAGCCTCTCTGGTGTCAACACTCTGTCTGATTTTGGATTTTTTTTTTTTTTCCAAAATCAGACTTGACACCAGAGAGGCTGAATACCGCACTGAGTCAATGCGGTCTTAGCCTCTCTGGTGTCAACACTCTGTCTGATTTTGGATTTTTTTTTTTTTTTTTCCAAAATCAGACTTGACACCAGAGAGGCTGAATACCGCACTGAGTCAATGCGGTCTTAGCCTCTCTGGTTCAACACTCTGTCTGATTTTGGATTTTTTTTTTTTTTTTCCAAAATCAGACTTGACACCAGAGAGGCTGAATACCGCACTGAGTCAATGCGGTCTTAGCCTCTCTGGTCTCAACACTCTGTCTGATTTTGGATTTTTTTTTTTTTTTTCCAAAATCAGACTTGACACCAGAGAGCTGAATACCGCACTGAGTCAATGCGGTCTTAGCCTCTCTGGTGCTCAACACTCTGTCTGATTTTGGATTTTTTTTTTTTTTTTCCAAAATCAGACTTGACACCAGAGAGGCTGAATACCGCACTGAGTCAATGCGGTCTTAGCCTCTCTGGTTCAACACTCTGTCTGATTTTGGATTTTTTTTTTTTTTTCCAAAATCAGACTTGACACCAGAGAGGCTGAATACCGCACTGAGTCAATGCGGTCTTAGCCTCTCTGGTCTCAACACTCTGTCTGATTTTGGATTTTTTTTTTTTTTTTCCAAAATCAGACTTGACACCAGAGAGGCTGAATACCGCACTGAGTCAATGCGGTCTTAGCCTCTCTGGTCTCAACACTCTGTCTGATTTTGGATTTTTTTTTTTTTTTTCCAAAATCAGACTTGACACCAGAGAGGCTGAATACCGCACTGAGCTCAATGCGGTCTTAGCCTCTCTGGTGTCAACACTCTGTCTGATTTTGGATTTTTTTTTTTTTCTAAAATCAGACTTGACACCAGAGAGGCTGAATACCGCACTGAGTCAATGCGGTCTTAGCCTCTCTGGTGTCAACACTCTGTCTGATTTTGGATTTTTTTTTTTTTTCCAAAATCAGACTTGACACCAGAGAGGCTGAATACCGCACTGAGTCAATGCGGTCTTAGCCTCTCTGGTCTCAACACTCTGTCTGATTTTGGATTTTTTTTTTTTTTTCCAAAATCAGACTTGACACCAGAGAGGCTGAATACCGCACTGAGTCAATGCGGTCTTAGCCTCTCTGGTCTCAACACTCTGTCTGATTTTGGATTTTTTTTTTTTTTTCCAAAATCAGACTTGACACCAGAGAGGCTGAATACCGCACTGACTCAATGCGGTCTTAGCCTCTCTGGTGTCAACACTCTGTCTGATTTTGGATTTTTTTTTTTTTCTAAATCAGACTTGACACCAGAGAGGCTGAATACCGCACTGAGTCAATGCGGTCTTAGCCTCTCTGGTGTCAACACTCTGTCTGATTTTGGATTTTTTTTTTTTTTTCCAAAAGTCAGACTTGACACCAGAGAGGCTGAATACCGCACTGAGTCAATGCGGTCTTAGCCTCTCTGGTCTCAACACTCTGTCTGATTTTGGATTTTTTTTTTTCTTTTCCAAAATCAGACTTGACACCAGAGAGGCTGAATACCGCACTGAGTCAATGCGGTCTTAGCCTCTCTGGTGTCAACACTCTGTCTGATTTTGGATTTTTTTTTTTTTTTTCCAAAGTCAGACTTGACACCAGAGAGGCTGAATACCGCACTGAGTCAATGCGGTCTTAGCCTCTCTGGTCTCAACACTCTGTCTGATTTTGGATTTTTTTTTTTTTTTTTCCAAAATCAGACTTGACACCAGAGAGGCTGAATACCGCACTGAGTCAATGCGGTCTTAGCCTCTCTGGTGTCAACACTCTGTCTGATTTTGGATTTTTTTTTTTTTTTTTCCAAAGTCAGACTTGACACCAGAGAGGCTGAATACCGCACTGAGTCAATGCGGTCTTAGCCTCTCTGGTCTCAACACTCTGTCTGATTTTGGATTTTTTTTTTTTTTTTTCCAAAATCAGACTTGACACCAGAGAGGCTGAATACCGCACTGAGTCAATGCGGTCTTAGCCTCTCTGGTGTCAACACTCTGTCTGATTTTGGATTTTTTTTTTTTTTTCCAAAATCAGACTTGACACCAGAGAGGCTGAATACCGCACTGAGTCAATGCGGTCTTAGCCTCTCTGGTCTCAACACTCTGTCTGATTTTGGATTTTTTTTTTTTTTTTCTAAAATCAGACTTGACACCAGAGAGGCTGAATACCGCACTGAGTCAATGCGGTCTTAGCCTCTCTGGTGTCAACACTCTGTCTGATTTTGGATTTTTTTTTTTTTTTTCCAAAATCAGACTTGACACCAGAGAGGCTGAATACCGCACTGAGTCAATGCGGTCTTAGCCTCTCTGGTGTCAACACTCTGTCTGATTTTGGATTTTTTTTTTTTTTTTCCAAAATCAGACTTGACACCAGAGAGGCTGAATACCGCACTGAGTCAATGCGGTCTTAGCCTCTCTGGTGTCAACACTCTGTCTGATTTTGGATTTTTTTTTTTTTCCAAAGTCAGACTTGACACCAGAGAGGCTGAATACCGCACTGAGTCAATGCGGTCTTAGCCTCTCTGGTCTCAACACTCTGTCTGATTTTGGATTTTTTTTTTTTTTTTTCCAAAATCAGACTTGACACCAGAGAGGCTGAATACCGCACTGAGTCAATGCGGTCTTAGCCTCTCTGGTGTCAACACTCTGTCTGATTTTGGATTTTTTTTTTTTTTTCCAAAGTCAGACTTGACACCAGAGAGGCTGAATACCGCACTGAGTCAATGCGGTCTTAGCCTCTCTGGTCTCAACACTCTGTCTGACTTTGGATTTTTTTTTTCTTTTCCAAAATCAGACTTGACACCAGAGAGGCTGAATACCGCACTGAGTCAATGCGGTCTTAGCCTCTCTGGTGTCAACACTCTGTCTGATTTTGGATTTTTATTTTTTTTTTCCAAAATCAGACTTGACACCAGAGAGGCTGAATACCGCACTGAGTCAATGCGGTCTTAGCCTCTCTGGTCTCAACACTCTGTCTGATTTTGGATTTTTTTTTTTTTTTTTCCAAAATCAGACTTGACACCAGAGAGGCTGAATACCGCACTGAGTCAATGCGGTCTTAGCCTCTCTGGTGTCAACACTCTGTCTGATTTTGGATTTTTTTTTTTTTTTCCAAAATCAGACTTGACACCAGAGAGGCTGAATACCGCACTGAGTCAATGCGGTCTTAGCCTCTCTGGTCTCAACACTCTGTCTGATTTTGGATTTTTTTTTTTTTTTTTTCCAAAATCAGACTTGACACCAGAGAGGCTGAATACCGCACTGAGTCAATGCGGTCTTAGCCTCTCTGGTCTCAACACTCTGTCTGACTTTGGATTTTTTTTTTCTTTTCCAAAATCAGACTTGACACCAGAGAGGCTGAATACCGCACTGAGTCAATGCGGTCTTAGCCTCTCTGGTGTCAACACTCTGTCTGATTTTGGATTTTTTTTTTTTTTTTTCCAAAATCAGACTTGACACCAGAGAGGCTGAATACCGCACTGAGTCAATGCGGTCTTAGCCTCTCTGGTCTCAACACTCTGTCTGATTTTGGATTTTTTTTTTTTTTTTTCCAAAATCAGACTTGACACCAGAGAGGCTGAATACCGCACTGAGTCAATGCGGTCTTAGCCTCTCTGGTGTCAACACTCTGTCTGATTTTGGATTTTTTTTTTTTTTTCCAAAATCAGACTTGACACCAGAGAGGCTGAATACCGCACTGAGTCAATGCGGTCTTAGCCTCTCTGGTCTCAACACTCTGTCTGATTTTGGATTTTTTTTTTTTTTTTCCAAAATCAGACTTGACACCAGAGAGGCTGAATACCGCACTGAGTCAATGCGGTCTTAGCCTCTCTGGTCTCAACACTCTGTCTGACTTTGGATTTTTTTTTCTTTTCCAAAATCAGACTTGACACCAGAGAGGCTGAATACCGCACTGAGTCAATGCGGTCTTAGCCTCTCTGGTGTCAACACTCTGTCTGATTTTGGATTTTTTTTTTTTTTTTCCAAAATCAGACTTGACACCAGAGAGGCTGAATACCGCACTGAGTCAATGCGGTCTTAGCCTCTCTGGTCTCAACACTCTGTCTGATTTTGGATTTTTTTTTTTTTTCTAAATCAGACTTGACACCAGAGAGGCTGAATACCGCACTGAGTCAATGCGGTCTTAGCCTCTCTGGTGTCAACACTCTGTCTGATTTTGGATTTTTTTTTTTTTTTTCCAAAATCAGACTTGACACCAGAGAGGCTGAATACCGCACTGAGTCAATGCGGTCTTAGCCTCTCTGGTGTCAACACTCTGTCTGATTTTGGATTTTTTTTTTTTTTTCCAAAATCAGACTTGACACCAGAGAGGCTGAATACCGCACTGAGTCAATGCGGTCTTAGCCTCTCTGGTGTCAACACTCTGTCTGATTTTGGATTTTTTTTTTTTTTTCCAAAGTCAGACTTGACACCAGAGAGGCTGAATACCGCACTGAGTCAATGCGGTCTTAGCCTCTCTGGTCTCAACACTCTGTCTGATTTTGGATTTTTTTTTTTTTTTTCCAAAATCAGACTTGACACCAGAGAGGCTGAATACCGCACTGAGTCAATGCGGTCTTAGCCTCTCTGGTGTCAACACTCTGTCTGATTTTGGATTTTTTTTTTTTTTTCCAAAGTCAGACTTGACACCAGAGAGGCTGAATACCGCACTGAGTCAATGCGGTCTTAGCCTCTCTGGTCTCAACACTCTGTCTGACTTTGGATTTTTTTTTTCTTTTCCAAAATCAGACTTGACACCAGAGAGGCTGAATACCGCACTGAGTCAATGCGGTCTTAGCCTCTCTGGTGTCAACACTCTGTCTGATTTTGGATTTTTTTTTTTTTTTCCAAAATCAGACTTGACACCAGAGAGGCTGAATACCGCACTGAGTCAATGCGGTCTTAGCCTCTCTGGTCTCAACACTCTGTCTGATTTTGGATTTTTTTTTTTTTTTCCAAAATCAGACTTGACACCAGAGAGGCTGAATACCGCACTGAGTCAATGCGGTCTTAGCCTCTCTGGTGTCAACACTCTGTCTGATTTTGGATTTTTTTTTTTTTTCCAAAATCAGACTTGACACCAGAGAGGCTGAATACCGCACTGAGGTCAATGCGGTCTTAGCCTCTCTGGTCTCAACACTCTGTCTGATTTTGGATTTTTTTTTTTTTTTTCCAAATCAGACTTGACACCAGAGAGGCTGAATACCGCACTGAGTCAATGCGGTCTTAGCCTCTCTGGTCTCAACACTCTGTCTGACTTTGGATTTTTTTTTTCTTTTCCAAAATCAGACTTGACACCAGAGAGGCTGAATACCGCACTGAGTCAATGCGGTCTTAGCCTCTCTGGTGTCAACACTCTGTCTGATTTTGGATTTTTTTTTTTTTTTTCCAAAATCAGACTTGACACCAGAGAGGCTGAATACCGCACTGAGTCAATGCGGTCTTAGCCTCTCTGGTCTCAACACTCTGTCTGATTTTGGATTTTTTTTTTTTTTTTCCAAAATCAGACTTGACACCAGAGAGGCTGAATACCGCACTGAGTCAATGCGGTCTTAGCCTCTCTGGTGTCAACACTCTGTCTGATTTTGGATTTTTTTTTTTTTTTTCCAAAATCAGACTTGACACCAGAGAGGCTGAATACCGCACTGAGTCAATGCGGTCTTAGCCTCTCTGGTCTCAACACTCTGTCTGATTTTGGATTTTTTTTTTTTTTTTCCAAAATCAGACTTGACACCAGAGAGGCTGAATACCGCACTGAGTCAATGCGGTCTTAGCCTCTCTGGTCTCAACACTCTGTCTGACTTTGGATTTTTTTTTTTCTTTTCCAAAATCAGACTTGACACCAGAGAGGCTGAATACCGCACTGAGTCAATGCGGTCTTAGCCTCTCTGGTGTCAACACTCTGTCTGATTTTGGATTTTTTTTTTTTTTCCAAAATCAGACTTGACACCAGAGAGGCTGAATACCGCACTGAGTCAATGCGGTCTTAGCCTCTCTGGTCTCAACACTCTGTCTGATTTTGGATTTTTTTTTTTTTTTTTTCCAAAATCAGACTTGACACCAGAGAGGCTGAATACCGCACTGAGTCAATGCGGTCTTAGCCTCTCTGGTGTCAACACTCTGTCTGATTTTGGATTTTTTTTTTTTTTTCCAAAATCAGACTTGACACCAGAGAGGCTGAATACCGCACTGAGTCAATGCGGTCTTAGCCTCTCTGGTGTCAACACTCTGTCTGATTTTGGATTTTTTTTTTTTTTTTTCCAAAATCAGACTTGACACCAGAGAGGCTGAATACCGCACTGAGTCAATGCGGTCTTAGCCTCTCTGGTCTCAACACTCTGTCTGATTTTGGATTTTTTTTTTTTTTTTTCCAAAATCAGACTTGACACCAGAGAGGCTGAATACCGCACTGAGTCAATGCGGTCTTAGCCTCTCTGGTCTCAACACTCTGTCTGATTTGGATTTTTTTTTTTTTTTCCAAAATCAGACTTGACACCAGAGAGGCTGAATACCGCACTGAGTCAATGCGGTCTTAGCCTCTCTGTGTCAACACTCTGTCTGATTTTGGATTTTTTTTTTTTTTTCCAAAATCAGACTTGACACCAGAGAGGCTGAATACCGCACTGAGTCAATGCGGTCTTAGCCTCTCTGGTCTCAACACTCTGTCTGATTTTGGATTTTTTTTTTTTTTTTTCTAAAATCAGACTTGACACCAGAGAGGCTGAATACCGCACTGAGTCAATGCGGTCTTAGCCTCTCTGGTGTCAACACTCTGTCTGATTTTGGATTTTTTTTTTTTTTTCCAAAATCAGACTTGACACCAGAGAGGCTGAATACCGCACTGAGTCAATGCGGTCTTAGCCTCTCTGGTGTCAACACTCTGTCTGATTTTGGATTTTTTTTTTTTTTTTTCCAAAATCAGACTTGACACCAGAGAGGCTGAATACCGCACTGAGTCAATGCGGTCTTAGCCTCTCTGGTGTCAACACTCTGTCTGATTTTGGATTTTTTTTTTTTTTTCCAAAATCAGACTTGACACCAGAGAGGCTGAATACCGCACTGAGTCAATGCGGTCTTAGCCTCTCTGGTGTCAACACTCTGTCTGATTTTGGATTTTTTTTTTTTTTTTTCCAAAATCAGACTTGACACCAGAGAGGCTGAATACCGCACTGAGTCAATGCGGTCTTAGCCTCTCTGGTGTCAACACTCTGTCTGATTTTGGATTTTTTTTTTTTTTCCAAAGTCAGACTTGACACCAGAGAGGCTGAATACCGCACTGAGTCAATGCGGTCTTAGCCTCTCTGGTCTCAACACTCTGTCTGACTTTGGATTTTTTTTTTTTTTTTCCAAAATCAGACTTGACACCAGAGAGGCTGAATACCGCACTGAGTCAATGCGGTCTTAGCCTCTCTGGTGTCAACACTCTGTCTGATTTTGGATTTTTTTTTTTTTTTCCAAAATCAGACTTGACACCAGAGAGGCTGAATACCGCACTGAGTCAATGCGGTCTTAGCCTCTCTGGTCTCAACACTCTGTCTGATTTTGGATTTTTTTTTTTTTTTTCCAAAATCAGACTTGACACCAGAGAGGCTGAATACCGCACTGAGTCAATGCGGTCTTAGCCTCTCTGTGTCAACACTCTGTCTGATTTTGGATTTTTTTTTTTTTTCCAAAATCAGACTTGACACCAGAGAGGCTGAATACCGCACTGAGTCAATGCGGTCTTAGCCTCTCTGGTCTCAACACTCTGTCTGATTTTGGATTTTTTTTTTTTTTCCCAAAATCAGACTTGACACCAGAGAGGCTGAATACCGCACTGAGTCAATGCGGTCTTAGCCTCTCTGGTCTCAACACTCTGTCTGACTTTGGATTTTTTTTTTCTTTTCCAAAATCAGACTTGACACCAGAGAGGCTGAATACCGCACTGAGTCAATGCGGTCTTAGCCTCTCTGGTGTCAACACTCTGTCTGATTTTGGATTTTTTTTTTTTTTTTCCAAAATCAGACTTGACACCAGAGAGGCTGAATACCGCACTGAGTCAATGCGGTCTTAGCCTCTCTGGTCTCAACACTCTGTCTGATTTTGGATTTTTTTTTTTTTTTTCCAAAATCAGACTTGACACCAGAGAGGCTGAATACCGCACTGAGTCAATGCGGTCTTAGCCTCTCTGGTGTCAACACTCTGTCTGATTTTGGATTTTTTTTTTTTTTTTCCAAATCAGACTTGACACCAGAGAGGCTGAATACCGCACTGAGTCAATGCGGTCTTAGCCTCTCTGGTCTCAACACTCTGTCTGATTTTGGATTTTTTTTTTTTTTTTCCAAAATCAGACTTGACACCAGAGAGGCTGAATACCGCACTGAGTCAATGCGGTCTTAGCCTCTCTGGTCTCAACACTCTGTCTGACTTTGGATTTTTTTTTTCTTTTCCAAAATCAGACTTGACACCAGAGAGGCTGAATACCGCACTGAGTCAATGCAGTCTTAGCCTCTCTGGTGTCAACACTCTGTCTGATTTTGGATTTTTTTTTTTTTTTTCCAAAATCAGACTTGACACCAGAGAGGCTGAATACCGCACTGAGTCAATGCGGTCTTAGCCTCTCTGGTCTCAACACTCTGTCTGATTTTGGATTTTTTTTTTTTTTTTTCCAAAATCAGACTTGACACCAGAGAGGCTGATACCGCACTGAGTCAATGCGGTCTTAGCCTCTCTGGTGTCAACACTCTGTCTGATTTTGGATTTTTTTTTTTTTTTCCAAAATCAGACTTGACACCAGAGAGGCTGAATACCGCACTGAGTCAATGCGGTCTTAGCCTCTCTGGTGTCAACACTCTGTCTGATTTTGGATTTTTTTTTTTTTTTTTCCAAAATCAGACTTGACACCAGAGAGGCTGAATACCGCACTGAGTCAATGCGGTCTTAGCCTCTCTGGTCTCAACACTCTGTCTGATTTTGGATTTTTTTTTTTTTTTTCCAAATCAGACTTGACACCAGATAGGCTGAATACCGCACTGAGTCAATGCGGTCTTAGCCTCTCTGGTCTCAACACTCTGTCTGATTTTGGATTTTTTTTTTTTTTTTTTCCAAAATCAGACTTGACACCAGAGAGGCTGAATACCGCACTGAGTCAATGCGGTCTTAGCCTCTCTGGTCTCAACACTCTGTCTGATTTTGGATTTTTTTTTTTTTTTTTCAAAATCAGACTTGACACCAGAGAGGCTGAATACCGCACTGAGTCAATGCGGTCTTAGCCTCTCTGGTGTCAACACTCTGTCTGATTTTGGATTTTTTTTTTTTTTCCAAAATCAGACTTGACACCAGAGAGGCTGAATACCGCACTGAGTCAATGCGGTCTTAGCCTCTCTGGTCTCAACACTCTGTCTGATTTTGGATTTTTTTTTTTTTTTTCCCAAAATCAGACTTGACACCAGAGAGGCTGAATACCGCACTGAGTCAATGCGGTCTTAGCCTCTCTGGTCTCAACACTCTGTCTGATTTTGGATTTTTTTTTTTTTTTTTTCCAAAATCAGACTTGACACCAGAGAGGCTGAATACCGCACTGAGTCAATGCGGTCTTAGCCTCTCTGGTGTCAACACTCTGTCTGATTTTGGATTTTTTTTTTTTTTTCCAAAATCAGACTTGACACCAGAGAGGCTGAATACCGCACTGAGTCAATGCGGTCTTAGCCTCTCTGGTGTCAACACTCTGTCTGATTTTGGATTTTTTTTTTTTTTTCTAAAATCAGACTTGACACCAGAGAGGCTGAATACCGCACTGAGTCAATGCGGTCTTAGCCTCTCTGGTGTCAACACTCTGTCTGATTTTGGATTTTTTTTTTTTTTTCCAAAATCAGACTTGACACCAGAGAGGCTGAATACCGCACTGAGTCAATGCGGTCTTAGCCTCTCTGGTCTCAACACTCTGTCTGATTTTGGATTTTTTTTTTTTTTTTCCTAAAATCAGACTTGACACCAGAGAGGCTGAATACCGCACTGAGTCAATGCGGTCTTAGCCTCTCTGGTGTCAACACTCTGTCTGATTTTGGATTTTTTTTTTTTTTTCCAAAATCAGACTTGACACCAGAGAGGCTGAATACCGCACTGACTCAATGCGGTCTTAGCCTCTCTGGTCGTCAACACTCTGTCTGATTTTGGATTTTTTTTTTTTTTTCTAAAATCAGACTTGACACCAGAGAGGCTGAATACCGCACTGAGTCAATGCGGTCTTAGCCTCTCTGGTGTCAACACTCTGTCTGATTTTGGATTTTTTTTTTTTTTCCAAAGTCAGACTTGACACCAGAGAGGCTGAATACCGCACTGAGTCAATGCGGTCTTAGCCTCTCTGGTCTCAACACTCTGTCTGATTTGGATTTTTTTCTTTTCTTTTCCAAAATCAGACTTGACACCAGAGAGGCTGAATACCGCACTGAGTCAATGCGGTCTTAGCCTCTCTGGTGTCAACACTCTGTCTGATTTTGGATTTTTTTTTTTTTTTTCCAAAGTCAGACTTGACACCAGAGAGGCTGAATACCGCACTGAGTCAATGCGGTCTTAGCCTCTCTGGTCTCAACACTCTGTCTGATTTTGGATTTTTTTTTTTTTTTTTCCAAAATCAGACTTGACACCAGAGAGGCTGAATACCGCACTGAGTCAATGCGGTCTTAGCCTCTCTGGTGTCAACACTCTGTCTGATTTTGGATTTTTTTTTTTTTTTCCAAAATCAGACTTGACACCAGAGAGGCTGAATACCGCACTGAGTCAATGCGGTCTTAGCCTCTCTGGTGTCAACACTCTGTCTGATTTTGGATTTTTTTTTTTTTTTTTCCAAAATCAGACTTGACACCAGAGAGGCTGAATACCGCACTGAGTCAATGCGGTCTTAGCCTCTCTGGTCTCAACACTCTGTCTGATTTTGGATTTTTTTTTTTTTTTTCTAAAATCAGACTTGACACCAGAGAGGCTGAATACCGCACTGAGTCAATGCGGTCTTAGCCTCTCTGGTGTCAACACTCTGTCTGATTTTGGATTTTTTTTTTTTTTCCAAAATCAGACTTGACACCAGAGAGGCTGAATACCGCACTGAGTCAATGCGGTCTTAGCCTCTCTGGTGTCAACACTCTGTCTGATTTTGGATTTTTTTTTTTTTTCTAAAATCAGACTTGACACCAGAGAGGCTGAATACCGCACTGAGTCAATGCGGTCTTAGCCTCTCTGGTGTCAACACTCTGTCTGATTTTGGATTTTTTTTTTCTTTTCCAAAATCAGACTTGACACCAGAGAGGCTGAATACCGCACTGAGTCAATGCGGTCTTAGCCTCTCTGGTGTCAACACTCTGTCTGATTTTGGATTTTTTTTTTTTTTTTCCAAAATCAGACTTGACACCAGAGAGGCTGAATACCGCACTGAGTCAATGCGGTCTTAGCCTCTCTGGTCTCAACACTCTGTCTGATTTTGGATTTTTTTTTTTTTTTTCCAAAATCAGACTTGACACCAGAGAGGCTGAATACCGCACTGAGTCAATGCGGTCTTAGCCTCTCTGGTCTCAACACTCTGTCTGATTTTTTGATTTTTTTTTTTTTTTTCCAAAATCAGACTTGACACCAGATAGGCTGAATACCGCACTGAGTCAATGCGGTCTTAGCCTCTCTGGTGTCAACACTCTGTCTGATTTTGGATTTTTTTTTTTTTTTCCAAAGTCAGACTTGACACCAGAGAGGCTGAATACCGCACTGAGTCAATGCGGTCTTAGCCTCTCTGGTCTCAACACTCTGTCTGATTTGGATTTTTTTTTTTTTTTTCCAAAATCAGACTTGACACCAGAGAGGCTGAATACCGCACTGAGTCAATGCGGTCTTAGCCTCTCTGGTCTCAACACTCTGTCTGATTTTGGATTTTTTTTTTTCTTTTCCAAAATCAGACTTGACACCAGAGAGGCTGAATACCGCACTGAGTCAATGCGGTCTTAGCCTCTCTGGTTGTCAACACTCTGTCTGATTTTGGATTTTTTTTTTTTTTTTCCAAAATCAGACTTGACACCAGAGAGGCTGAATACCGCACTGAGTCAATGCGGTCTTAGCCTCTCTGGTCTCAACACTCTGTCTGATTTTGGATTTTTTTTTTTTTTTTTCCAAAATCAGACTTGACACCAGAGAGGCTGAATACCGCACTGAGTCAATGCGGTCTTAGCCTCTCTGGTGTCAACACTCTGTCTGATTTTGGATTTTTTTTTTTTTTTTCTAAAATCAGACTTGACACCAGAGAGGCTGAATACCGCACTGAGTCAATGCGGTCTTAGCCTCTCTGGTGTCAACACTCTGTCTGATTTTGGATTTTTTTTTTTTCCAAAGTCAGACTTGACACCAGAGAGGCTGAATACCGCACTGAGTCAATGCGGTCTTAGCCTCTCTGGTCTCAACACTCTGTCTGATTTTGGATTTTTTTTTTTTTTTCCAAAATCAGACTTGACACCAGAGAGGCTGAATACCGCACTGAGTCAATGCGGTCTTAGCCTCTCTGGTCTCAACACTCTGTCTGATTTTGGATTTTTTTTTTTTTTTTCCAAAATCAGACTTGACACCAGAGAGGCTGAATACCGCACTGAGTCAATGCGGTCTTAGCCTCTCTGTCTCAACACTCTGTCTGATTTTGGATTTTTTTTTTTTTTTTTCCAAAATCAGACTTGACACCAGAGAGGCTGAATACCGCACTGAGTCAATGCTGTCTTAGCCTCTCTGGTGTCAACACTCTGTCTGATTTTGGATTGGATTTTTTTTTTTTTTCCAAAATCAGACTTGACACCAGAGAGGCTGAATACCGCACTGAGTCAATGCGGTCTTAGCCTCTCTGGTCTCAACACTCTGTCTGATTTTGGATTTTTTTTTTTTTCCAAAATCAGACTTGACACCAGATAGGCTGAATACCGCACTGACTCAATGCGGTCTTAGCCTCTCTGGTGTCAACACTCTGTCTGATTTTGGATTTTTTTTTTTTTTTCTAAAATCAGACTTGACACCAGAGAGGCTGAATACCGCACTGAGTCAATGCGGTCTTAGCCTCTCTGGTGTCAACACTCTGTCTGATTTTGGATTTTTTTTTTTTTTCCAAAATCAGACTTGACACCAGAGAGGCTGAATACCGCACTGAGTCAATGCGGTCTTAGCCTCTCTGGTGTCAACACTCTGTCTGATTTTGGATTTTTTTTTTTTTTCCAAAGTCAGACTTGACACCAGAGAGGCTGAATACCGCACTGAGTCAATGCCGTCTTAGCCTCTCTGGTCTCAACACTCTGTCTGATTTTGGATTTTTTTTTTTTTTTTTCCAAAATCAGACTTGACACCAGAGAGGCTGAATACCGCACTGAGTCAATGCGGTCTTAGCCTCTCTGGTGTCAACACTCTGTCTGATTTTGGATTTTTTTTTTTTTTTCTAAAATCAGACTTGACACCAGAGAGGCTGAATACCGCACTGAGTCAATGCGGTCTTAGCCTCTCTGGTGTCAACACTCTGTCTGATTTTGGATTTTTTTTTTTTTCCAAAGTCAGACTTGACACCAGAGAGGCTGAATACCGCACTGAGTCAATGCGGTCTTAGCCTCTCTGGTCTCAACACTCTGTCTGATTTTGGATTTTTTTTTTTTTTTCCAAAATCAGACTTGACACCAGAGAGGCTGAATACCGCACTGAGTCAATGCGGTCTTAGCCTCTCTGGTCTCAACACTCTGTCTGATTTTGGATTTTTTATTTTTTATTTTTCCAAAATCAGACTTGACACCAGAGAGGCTGAATACCGCACTGAGTCAATGCGGTCTTAGCCTCTCTGGTGTCAACACTCTGTCTGATTTTGGATTTTTTTTTTTTTTTTTTCCAAAATCAGACTTGACACCAGAGAGGCTGAATACCGCACTGAGTCAATGCGGTCTTAGCCTCTCTGGTCTCAACACTCTGTCTGATTTTGGATTTTTTTTTTTTTTTTTTCCAAAATCAGACTTGACACCAGAGAGGCTGAATACCGCACTGAGTCAATGCGGTCTTAGCCTCTCTGGTCTCAACACTCTGTCTGATTTTGGATTTTTTTTTTTTTTTTTTCCAAAATCAGACTTGACACCAGAGAGGCTGAATACCGCACTGAGTCAATGCGGTCTTAGCCTCTCTGGTCTCAACACTCTGTCTGATTTTGGATTTTTTTTTTTTTTTCCAAAATCAGACTTGACACCAGATAGGCTGAATACCGCACTGACTCAATGCGGTCTTAGCCTCTCTGGTGTCAACACTCTGTCTGATTTTGGATTTTTTTTTTTTTTTCTAAAATCAGACTTGACACCAGAGAGGCTGAATACCGCACTGAGTCAATGCGGTCTTAGCCTCTCTGGTGTCAACACTCTGTCTGATTTTGGATTTTTTTTTTTTTCCAAAATCAGACTTGACACCAGAGAGGCTGAATACCGCACTGAGTCAATGCGGTCTTAGCCTCTCTGGTGTCAACACTCTGTCTGATTTTGGATTTTTTTTTTTTTTCCAAAGTCAGACTTGACACCAGAGAGGCTGAATACCGCACTGAGTCAATGCCGTCTTAGCCTCTCTGGTCTCAACACTCTGTCTGATTTTGGATTTTTTTTTTTTTTTTTCCAAAATCAGACTTGACACCAGAGAGGCTGAATACCGCACTGAGTCAATGCTGTCTTAGCCTCTCTGGTGTCAACACTCTGTCTGATTTTGGATTTTTTTTTTTTTTTCCAAAATCAGACTTGACACCAGAGAGGCTGAATACCGCACTGAGTCAATGCGGTCTTAGCCTCTCTGGTCTCAACACTCTGTCTGATTTTGGATTTTTTGTTTTTTTTTCCAAAATCAGACTTGACACCAGAGAGGCTGAATACCGCACTGACTCAATGCGGTCTTAGCCTCTCTGGTGTCAACACTCTGTCTGATTTTTGATTTTTTTTTTTTTTTCTAAAATCAGACTTGACACCAGAGAGGCTGAATACCGCACTGAGTCAATGCGGTCTTAGCCTCTCTGGTGTCAACACTCTGTCTGATTTTGGATTTTTTTTTTTTTTCCAAAGTCAGACTTGACACCAGAGAGGCTGAATACCGCACTGAGTCAATGCGGTCTTAGCCTCTCTGGTCTCAACACTCTGTCTGATTTTGGATTTTTTTTTTTTCTTTTCCAAAATCAGACTTGACACCAGAGAGGCTGAATACCGCACTGAGTCAATGCGGTCTTAGCCTCTCTGGTGTCAACACTCTGTCTGATTTTGGATTTTTTTTTTTTTTTTCCAAAGTCAGACTTGACACCAGAGAGGCTGAATACCGCACTGAGTCAATGCGGTCTTAGCCTCTCTGGTCTCAACACTCTGTCTGATTTTGGATTTTTTTTTTTTTTTTCCAAAATCCGACTTGACACCAGAGAGGCTGAATACCGCACTGAGTCAATGCGGTCTTAGCCTCTCTGGTCTCAACACTCTGTCTGATTTTGGATTTTTTTTTTTTCTTTTCCAAAATCAGACTTGACACCAGAGAGGCTGAATACCGCACTGAGTCAATGCGGTCTTAGCCTCTCTGGTGTCAACACTCTGTCTGATTTTGGATTTTTTTTTTTTTTTTTCCAAAATCAGACTTGACACCAGAGAGGCTGAATACCGCACTGAGTCATTGCGGTCTTAGCCTCTCTGGTCTCAACACTCTGTCTGATTTTGGATTTTTTTTTTTTTTCCAAAGTCAGACTTGACACCAGAGAGGCTGAATACCGCACTGAGTCAATGCCGTCTTAGCCTCTCTGGTCTCAACACTCTGTCTGATTTTGGATTTTTTTTTTTTTTTTCCAAAATCAGACTTGACACCAGAGAGGCTGAATACCGCACTGAGTCAATGCTGTCTTAGCCTCTCTGGTGTCAACACTCTGTCTGATTTTGGATTTTTTTTTTTTTTCCAAAATCAGACTTGACACCAGAGAGGCTGAATACCGCACTGAGTCAATGCGGTCTTAGCCTCTCTGGTCTCAACACTCTGTCTGATTTTGGATTTTTTGTTTTTTTTCCAAAATCAGACTTGACACCAGAGAGGCTGAATACCGCACTGACTCAATGCGGTCTTAGCCTCTCTGGTGTCAACACTCTGTCTGATTTTTGATTTTTTTTTTTTTTCCAAAGTCAGACTTGACACCAGAGAGGCTGAATACCGCACTGAGTCAATGCGGTCTTAGCCTCTCTGGTCTCAACACTCTGTCTGATTTTGGATTTTTTTTTTTTCTTTTCCAAAATCAGACTTGACACCAGAGAGGCTGAATACCGCACTGAGTCAATGCGGTCTTAGCCTCTCTGGTGTCAACACTCTGTCTGATTTTGGATTTTTTTTTTTTTTCCAAAGTCAGACTTGACACCAGAGAGGCTGAATACCGCACTGAGTCAATGCGGTCTTAGCCTCTCTGGTCTCAACACTCTGTCTGATTTTGGATTTTTTTTTTTTCTTTTCCAAAATCAGACTTGACACCAGAGAGGCTGAATACCGCACTGAGTCAATGCGGTCTTAGCCTCTCTGGTGTCAACACTCTGTCTGATTTTGGATTTTTTTTTTTTTTTTCCAAAGTCAGACTTGACACCAGAGAGGCTGAATACCGCACTGAGTCAATGCGGTCTTAGCCTCTCTGGTCTCAACACTCTGTCTGATTTTGGATTTTTTTTTTTTTTTTCCAAAATCCGACTTGACACCAGAGAGGCTGAATACCGCACTGAGTCAATGCGGTCTTAGCCTCTCTGGTCTCAACACTCTGTCTGATTTTGGATTTTTTTTTTTTCTTTTCCAAAATCAGACTTGACACCAGAGAGGCTGAATACCGCACTGAGTCAATGCGGTCTTAGCCTCTCTGGTGTCAACACTCTGTCTGATTTTGGATTTTTTTTTTTTTTTTTCCAAAATCAGACTTGACACCAGAGAGGCTGAATACCGCACTGAGTCATTGCGGTCTTAGCCTCTCTGGTCTCAACACTCTGTCTGATTTTGGATTTTTTTTTTTTTTCCAAAGTCAGACTTGACACCAGAGAGGCTGAATACCGCACTGAGTCAATGCCGTCTTAGCCTCTCTGGTCTCAACACTCTGTCTGATTTTGGATTTTTTTTTTTTTTTTTCCAAAATCAGACTTGACACCAGAGAGGCTGAATACCGCACTGAGTCAATGCTGTCTTAGCCTCTCTGGTGTCAACACTCTGTCTGATTTTGGATTTTTTTTTTTTTTCCAAAATCAGACTTGACACCAGAGAGGCTGAATACCGCACTGAGTCAATGCGGTCTTAGCCTCTCTGGTCTCAACACTCTGTCTGATTTTGGATTTTTTGTTTTTTTTCCAAAATCAGACTTGACACCAGAGAGGCTGAATACCGCACTGACTCAATGCGGTCTTAGCCTCTCTGGTGTCAACACTCTGTCTGATTTTTGATTTTTTTTTTTTTTCCAAAGTCAGACTTGACACCAGAGAGGCTGAATACCGCACTGAGTCAATGCGGTCTTAGCCTCTCTGGTCTCAACACTCTGTCTGATTTTGGATTTTTTTTTTTTCTTTTCCAAAATCAGACTTGACACCAGAGAGGCTGAATACCGCACTGAGTCAATGCGGTCTTAGCCTCTCTGGTGTCAACACTCTGTCTGATTTTGGATTTTTTTTTTTTTTTTCCAAAGTCAGACTTGACACCAGAGAGGCTGAATACCGCACTGAGTCAATGCGGTCTTAGCCTCTCTGGTCTCAACACTCTGTCTGATTTTGGATTTTTTTTTTTTTTTTCCAAAATCCGACTTGACACCAGAGAGGCTGAATACCGCACTGAGTCAATGCGGTCTTAGCCTCTCTGGTCTCAACACTCTGTCTGATTTTGGATTTTTTTTTTTTCTTTTCCAAAATCAGACTTGACACCAGAGAGGCTGAATACCGCACTGAGTCAATGCGGTCTTAGCCTCTCTGGTGTCAACACTCTGTCTGATTTTGGATTTTTTTTTTTTTTTTTCCAAAATCAGACTTGACACCAGAGAGGCTGAATACCGCACTGAGTCAATGCGGTCTTAGCCTCTCTGGTCTCAACACTCTGTCTGATTTTGGATTTTTTTTTTTTTTTTTTCCAAAATCAGACTTGACACCAGAGAGGCTGAATACCGCACTGAGTCAATGCGGTCTTAGCCTCTCTGGTGTCAACACTCTGTCTGATTTTGGATTTTTTTTTTTTTTTCTAAAATCAGACTTGACACCAGAGGGGCTGAATACCGCACTGAGTCAATGCGGTCTTAGCCTCTCTGGTGTCAACACTCTGTCTGATTTTGGATTTTTTTTTTTTTCCAAAGTCAGACTTGACACCAGAGAGGCTGAATACCGCACTGAGTCAATGCGGTCTTAGCCTCTCTGGTCTCAACACTCTGTCTGATTTTGGATTTTTTTTTTTTTTCCAAAATCAGACTTGACACCAGAGAGGCTGAATACCGCACTGAGTCAATGCGGTCTTAGCCTCTCTGGTCTCAACACTCTGTCTGATTTTGGATTTTTTTTTTTTTTTTTTTCCAAAATCAGACTTGACACCAGAGAGGCTGAATACCGCACTGAGTCAATGCGGTCTTAGCCTCTCTGGTGTCAACACTCTGTCTGATTTTGGATTTTTTTTTTTTTTCCAAAATCAGACTTGACACCAGAGAGGCTGAATACCGCACTGAGTCAATGCTGTCTTAGCCTCTCTGGTGTCAACACTCTGTCTGATTTTGGATTTTTTTTTTTTTTCCAAAATCAGACTTGACACCAGAGAGGCTGAATACCGCACTGAGTCAATGCGGTCTTAGCCTCTCTGGTCTCAACACTCTGTCTGATTTTGGATTTTTTTTTTTTTTCCAAAATCAGACTTGACACCAGATAGGCTGAATACCGCACTGACTCAATGCGGTCTTAGCCTCTCTGGTGTCAACACTCTGTCTGATTTTGGATTTTTTTTTTTTTTTCTAAAATCAGACTTGACACCAGAGAGGCTGAATACCGCACTGAGTCAATGCGGTCTTAGCCTCTCTGGTCTCAACACTCTGTCTGATTTTGGATTTTTTTTTTTTTTCCAAAATCAGACTTGACACCAGAGAGGCTGAATACCGCACTGACTCAATGCGGTCTTAGCCTCTCTGGTGTCAACACTCTGTCTGATTTTTGATTTTTTTTTTTTTTCTAAAATCAGACTTGACACCAGAGAGGCTGAATACCGCACTGAGTCAATGCGGTCTTAGCCTCTCTGGTCTCAACACTCTGTCTGATTTTGGATTTTTTTTTTTTTTTCTAAAATCAGACTTGACACCAGAGAGGCTGAATACCGCACTGAGTCAATGCGGTCTTAGCCTCTCTGGTGTCAACACTCTGTCTGATTTTGGATTTTTTTTTTTTTCCAAAATCAGACTTGACACCAGAGAGGCTGAATACCGCACTGACTCAATGCGGTCTTAGCCTCTCTGGTGTCAACACTCTGTCTGATTTTGGATTTTTTTTTTTTTTCTAAAATCAGACTTGACACCAGAGAGGCTGAATACCACACTGAGTCAATGCGGTCTTAGCCTCTCTGGTGTCAACACTCTGTCTGATTTTGGATTTTTTTTTTTTTCCAAAGTCAGACTTGACACCAGAGAGGCTGAATACCGCACTGAGTCAATGCAGTCTTAGCCTCTCTGGTCTCAACACTCTGTCTGATTTTGGATTTTTTTTTTTTTTTTCCAAAATCCGACTTGACACCAGAGAGGCTGAATACCGCACTGAGTCAATGCGGTCTTAGCCTCTCTGGTCTCAACACTCTGTCTGATTTTGGATTTTTTTTTTTTCTTTTCCAAAATCAGACTTGACACCAGAGAGGCTGAATACCGCACTGAGTCAATGCGGTCTTAGCCTCTCTGGTGTCAACACTCTGTCTGATTTTGGATTTTTTTTTTTTTTTTCCAAAATCAGACTTGACACCAGAGAGGCTGAATACCGCACTGAGTCAATGCGGTCTTAGCCTCTCTGGTCTCAACACTCTGTCTGATTTTGGATTTTTTTTTTTTTTTTTCCAAAATCTGACTTGACACCAGAGAGGCTGAATACCGCACTGAGTCAATGCGGTCTTAGCCTCTCTGGTGTCAACACTCTGTCTGATTTTGGATTTTTTTTTTTTTTTCTAAAATCAGACTTGACACCAGAGAGGCTGAATACCGCACTGAGTCAATGCGGTCTTAGCCTCTCTGGTGTCAACACTCTGTCTGATTTTGGATTTTTTTTTTTTCCAAAGTCAGACTTGACACCAGAGAGGCTGAATACCGCACTGAGTCAATGCGGTCTTAGCCTCTCTGGTCTCAACACTCTGTCTGATTTTGGATTTTTTTTTTTTTTCCAAAATCAGACTTGACACCAGAGAGGCTGAATACCGCACTGAGTCAATGCGGTCTTAGCCTCTCTGGTCTCAACACTCTGTCTGATTTTGGATTTTTTTTTTTTTTTTTTTTCCAAAATCAGACTTGACACCAGAGAGGCTGAATACCGCACTGAGTCAATGCGGTCTTAGCCTCTCTGGTGTCAACACTCTGTCTGATTTTGGATTTTTTTTTTTTTTTTTTCCAAAATCAGACTTGACACCAGAGAGGCTGAATACCGCACTGAGTCAATGCGGTCTTAGCCTCTCTGGTCTCAACACTCTGTCTGATTTTGGATTTTTTTTTTTTTTTTCCAAAATCAGACTTGACACCAGAGAGGCTGAATACCGCACTGAGTCAATGCTGTCTTAGCCTCTCTGGTGTCAACACTCTGTCTGATTTTGGATTTTTTTTTTTTTTTCCAAAATCAGACTTGACACCAGAGAGGCTGAATACCGCACTGAGTCAATGCGGTCTTAGCCTCTCTGGTGTCAACACTCTGTCTGATTTTGGATTTTTTTTTTTTTTCAAAAATCAGACTTGACACCAGAGAGGCTGAATACCGCACTAAGTCAATGCGGTCTTAGCCTCTCTGGTGTCAAAACTCTGTCTGATTTTGGATTTTTTTTTTTTTTTTTCCAAAATCAGACTTGACACCAGAGAGGCTGAATACCGCACTGAGTCAATGCGGTCTTAGCCTCTCTGGTGTCAACACTCTGTCTGATTTTGGATTTTTTTTTTTTTTTTTCCAAAATCAGACTTGACACCAGAGAGGCTGAATACCGCACTGAGTCAATGCGGTCTTAGCCTCTCTGGTGTCAACACTCTGTCTGATTTTGGATTTTTTTTTTTTTTTTTCCAAAATCAGACTTGACACCAGAGAGGCTGAATACCGCACTGAGTCAATGCGGTCTTAGCCTCTCTGGTCTCAACACTCTGTCTGATTTTGGATTTTTTTTTTTTTTTTCCAAAATCAGACTTGACACCAGAGAGGCTGAATACCGCACTGAGTCAATGCAGTCTTAGCCTCTCTGGTGTCAACACTCTGTCTGATTTTGGATTTTTTTTTTTTTTTTCCAAAATCAGACTTGACACCAGAGAGGCTGAATACCGCACTGAGTCAATGCGGTCTTAGCCTCTCTGGTCTCAACACTCTGTCTGATTTTGGATTTTTTTTTTTTTTTTTCCAAAATCAGACTTGACACCAGAGAGGCTGAATACCGCACTGAGTCAATGCGGTCTTAGCCTCTCTGGTCTCAACACTCTGTCTGATTTTGGATTTTTTTTTTTTTTTCCAAAATCAGACTTGACACCAGAGAGGCTGAATACCGCACTGAGTCAATGCGGTCTTAGCCTCTCTGGTGTCAACACTCTGTCTGATTTTGGATTTTTTTTTTTTTTTTTCCAAAATCAGACTTGACACCAGAGAGGCTGAATACCGCACTGAGTCAATGCGGTCTTAGCCTCTCTGGTCTCAACACTCTGTCTGATTTTGGATTTTTTATTTTTATTTTCCAAAATCAGACTTGACACCAGAGAGGCTGAATACCGCACTGAGTCAATGCGGTCTTAGCCTCTCTGGTGTCAACACTCTGTCTGATTTTGGATTTTTTTTTTTTTTTTTTCCAAAATCAGACTTGACACCAGAGAGGCTGAATACCGCACTGAGTCAATGCGGTCTTAGCCTCTCTGGTCTCAACACTCTGTCTGATTTTGGATTTTTTTTTTTTTTTTCCAAAATCAGACTTGACACCAGAGAGGCTGAATACCGCACTGAGTCAATGCGGTCTTAGCCTCTCTGGTCTCAACACTCTGTCTGATTTTGGATTTTTTTTTTTTTTTTCCAAAATCAGACTTGACACCAGAGAGGCTGAATACCGCACTGAGTCAATGCGGTCTTAGCCTCTCTGGTGTCAACACTCTGTCTGATTTTGGATTTTTTTTTTTTTTTTTCCAAAATCAGACTTGACACCAGAGAGGCTGAATACCGCACTGAGTCAATGCGGTCTTAGCCTCTCTGGTCTCAACACTCTGTCTGATTTTGGATTTTTTATTTTTTTTTTCCAAAATCAGACTTGACACCAGAGAGGCTGAATACCGCACTGAGTCAATGCGGTCTTAGCCTCTCTGGTGTCAACACTCTGTCTGATTTTGGATTTTTTTTTTTTTTTTCCAAAATCAGACTTGACACCAGAGAGGCTGAATACCGCACTGAGTCAATGCGGTCTTAGCCTCTCTGGTCTCAACACTCTGTCTGATTTTGGATTTTTTTTTTTTTTTTCCAAAATCAGACTTGACACCAGAGAGGCTGAATACCGCACTGAGTCAATGCGGTCTTAGCCTCTCTGGTCTCAACACTCTGTCTGATTTTGGATTTTTTTTTTTTTTTTCCAAAATCAGACTTGACACCAGAGAGGCTGAATACCGCACTGAGTCAATGCGTTCTTAGCCTCTCTGGTGTCAACACTCTGTCTGATTTTGGATTTTTTTTTTTTTTCCAAAGTCAGACTTGACACCAGAGAGGCTGAATACCGCACTGAGTCAATGCGGTCTTAGCCTCTCTGGTCTCAACACTCTGTTTGATTTTGGATTTTTTTTTTTTTTTTCCAAAATCAGACTTGACACCAGAGAGGATGAATACCGCACTGAGTCAATGCGGTCTTAGCCTCTCTGGTCTCAACACTCTGTCTGACTTTGGATTTTTTTTTTCTTTTCCAAAATCAGACTTGACACCAGAGAGGCTGAATACCGCACTGAGTCAATGCGGTCTTAGCCTCTCTGGTGTCAACACTCTGTCTGATTTTGGATTTTTTTTTTTTTCCAAAGTCAGACTTGACACCAGAGAGGCTGAATACTGCACTGAGTCAATGCGGTCTTAGCCTCTCTGGTCTCAACACTCTGTCTGATTTTGGATTTTTTTTTTTTTTTTTCAAAAATCAGACTTGACACCAGAGAGGCTGAATACCGCACTGAGTCAATGCGGTCTTAGCCTCTCTGGTCTCAACACTCTGTCTGATTTTGGATTTTTTTTTTTTTTTTCCAAAATCAGACTTGACACCAGAAAGGCTGAATACCGCACTGAGTCAATGCGGTCTTAGCCTCTCTGGTGTCAACACTCTGTCTGATTTTGGATTTTTTTTTTTTTTTTTTCCAAAATCAGACTTGACACCAGAGAGGCTGAATACCGCACTGAGTCAATGCGGTCTTAGCCTCTCTGGTGTCAACACTCTGTCTGATTTTGGATTTTTTTTTTTTTTTTTCCAAAATCAGACTTGACACCAGAGAGGCTGAATACCGCACTGAGTCAATGCGGTCTTAGCCTCTCTGGTCTCAACACTCTGTCTGATTTTGGATTTTTTTTTTTTTTTTCCCAAAATCAGACTTGACACCAGAGAGGCTGAATACCGCACTGAGTCAATGCGGTCTTAGCCTCTCTGGTGTCAACACTCTGTCTGATTTTGGATTTTTTTTTTTTTTTTTCCAAAATCAGACTTGACACCAGATAGGCTGAATACCGCACTGAGTCAATGCGGTCTTAGCCTCTCTGGTCTCAACACTCTGTCTGATTTTGGATTTTTTTTTTTTTTTTTTTTTCCAAAATCAGACTTGACACCAGAGAGGCTGAATACCGCACTGAGTCAATGCGGTCTTAGCCTCTCTGGTGTCAACACTCTGTCTGATTTTGGATTTTTTTTTTTTTTTTTTTCCAAAATCAGACTTGACACCAGAGAGGCTGAATACCGCACTGAGTCAATGCGGTCTTAGCCTCTCTGGTCTCAACACTCTGTCTGATTTTGGATTTTTTTTTTTTTTTTTCCAAAATCAGACTTGACACCAGAGAGGCTGAATACCGCACTGAGTCAATGCTGTCTTAGCCTCTCTGGTGTCAACACTCTGTCTGATTTTGGATTTTTTTTTTTTTTTCCAAAATCAGACTTGACACCAGAGAGGCTGAATACCGCACTGAGTCAATGCTGTCTTAGCCTCTCTGGTGTCAACACTCTGTCTGATTTTGGATTTTTTTTTTTTTCCAAAATCAGACTTGACACCAGAGAGGCTGAATACCGCACTGAGTCAATGCGGTCTTAGCCTCTCTGGTCTCAACACTCTGTCTGATTTTGGATTTTTTTTTTTTTTCCAAAATCAGACTTGACACCAGAGAGGCTGAATACCGCACTGACTCAATGCGGTCTTAGCCTCTCTGGTGTCAACACTCTGTCTGATTTTGGATTTTTTTTTTTTTTTCTAAAATCAGACTTGACACCAGAGAGGCTGAATACCGCACTGAGTCAATGCGGTCTTAGCCTCTCTGGTGTCAACACTCTGTCTGATTTTGGATTTTTTTTTTTTTTTCCAAAGTCAGACTTGACACCAGAGAGGCTGAATACCGCACTGAGTCAATGCGGTCTTAGCCTCTCTGGTCTCAACACTCTGTCTGATTTTGGATTTTTTTTTTTTTTTCTAAAATCAGACTTGACACCAGAGAGGCTGAATACCGCACTGAGTCAATGCGGTCTTAGCCTCTCTGGTGTCAACACTCTGTCTGATTTTGGATTTTTTTTTTTTTTCCAAAATCAGACTTGACACCAGAGAGGCTGAATACCGCACTGACTCAATGCGGTCTTAGCCTCTCTGGTGTCAACACTCTGTCTGATTTTGGATTTTTTTTTTTTTTCTAAAATCAGACTTGACACCAGAGAGGCTGAATACCGCACTGAGTCAATGCGGTCTTAGCCTCTCTGGTGTCAACACTCTGTCTGATTTTGGATTTTTTTTTTTTTTCCAAAGTCAGACTTGACACCAGAGAGGCTGAATACCGCACTGAGTCAATGCGGTCTTAGCCTCTCTGGTCTCAACACTCTGTCTGATTTTGGATTTTTTTTTTTTCTTTTCCAAAGTCAGACTTGACACCAGAGAGGCTGAATACCGCACTGAGTCAATGCGGTCTTAGCCTCTCTGGTCTCAACACTCTGTCTGATTTTGGATTTTTTTTTTTTTTTTCAAAAATCCGACTTGACACCAGAGAGGCTGAATACCGCACTGAGTCAATGCGGTCTTAGCCTCTCTGGTCTCAACACTCTGTCTGATTTTGGATTTTTTTTTTTTCTTTTCCAAAATCAGACTTGACACCAGAGAGGCTGAATACCGCACTGAGTCAATGCGGTCTTAGCCTCTCTGGTGTCAACACTCTGTCTGATTTTGGATTTTTTTTTTTTTTTTCCAAAATCAGACTTGACACCAGAGAGGCTGAATACCGCACTGAGTCAATGCGGTCTTAGCCTCTCTGGTCTCAACACTCTGTCTGATTTTGGATTTTTTTTTTTTTTTTTTTCCAAAATCAGACTTGACACCAGAGAGGCTGAATACCGCACTGAGTCAATGCGGTCTTAGCCTCTCTGGTGTCAACACTCTGTCTGATTTTGGATTTTTTTTTTTTTTTCTAAAATCAGACTTGACACCAGAGAGGCTGAATACCGCACTGAGTCAATGCGGTCTTAGCCTCTCTGGTGTCAACACTCTGTCTGATTTTGGATTTTTTTTTTTTTCCAAAGTCAGACTTGACACCAGAGAGGCTGAATACCGCACTGAGTCAATGCGGTCTTAGCCTCTCTGGTCTCAACACTCTGTCTGATTTTGGATTTTTTTTTTTTTTCTAAAATCAGACTTGACACCAGAGAGGCTGAATACCGCACTGAGTCAATGCGGTCTTAGCCTCTCTGGTCTCAACACTCTGTCTGATTTTGGATTTTTTTTTTTTTTTTTTCCAAAATCAGACTTGACACCAGAGAGGCTGAATACCGCACTGAGTCAATGCGGTCTTAGCCTCTCTGGTCTCAACACTCTGTCTGATTTTGGATTTTTTTTTTTTTTTTTCCAAAATCAGACTTGACACCAGAGAGGCTGAATACCGCACTGAGTCAATGCTGTCTTAGCCTCTCTGGTGTCAACACTCTGTCTGATTTTGGATTTTTTTTTTTTTCCAAAATCAGACTTGACACCAGAGAGGCTGAATACCGCACTGAGTCAATGCTGTCTTAGCCTCTCTGGTGTCAACACTCTGTCTGATTTTGGATTTTTTTTTTTTTTCCAAAATCAGACTTGACACCAGAGAGGCTGAATACCGCACTGAGTCAATGCGGTCTTAGCCTCTCTGGTCTCAACACTCTGTCTGATTTTGGATTTTTTTTTTTTTTTTCCAAAATCAGACTTGACACCAGAAAGGCTGAATACCGCACTGAGTCAATGCGGTCTTAGCCTCTCTGGTGTCAACACTCTGTCTGATTTTGGATTTTTTTTTTTTTTTTCCAAAATCAGACTTGACACCAGAGAGGCTGAATACCGCACTGAGTCAATGCGGTCTTAGCCTCTCTGGTGTCAACACTCTGTCTGATTTTGGATTTTTTTTTTTTTTTTCCAAAATCAGACTTGACACCAGAGAGGCTGAATACCGCACTGAGTCAATGCGGTCTTAGCCTCTCTGGTCTCAACACTCTGTCTGATTTTGGATTTTTTTTTTTTTTTTCAAAAATCCGACTTGACACCAGAAAGGCTGAATACCGCACTGAGTCAATGCGGTCTTAGCCTCTCTGGTGTCAACACTCTGTCTGATTTTGGATTTTTTTTTTTTTTTCCAAAATCAGACTTGACACCAGAGAGGCTGAATACCGCACTGAGTCAATGCGGTCTTAGCCTCTCTGGTGTCAACACTCTGTCTGATTTTGGATTTTTTTTTTTTTTTTTTCCAAAATCAGACTTGACACCAGAGAGGCTGAATACCGCACTGAGTCAATGCGGTCTTAGCCTCTCTGGTCTCAACACTCTGTCTGATTTTGGATTTTTTTTTTTTTTTCCCAAAATCAGACTTGACACCAGAGAGGCTGAATACCGCACTGAGTCAATGCGGTCTTAGCCTCTCTGGTGTCAACACTCTGTCTGATTTTGGATTTTTTTTTTTTTTTCCAAAATCAGACTTGACACCAGATAGGCTGAATACCGCACTGAGTCAATGCGGCCTTTGCCTCTCTGGTCTCAACACTCTGTCTGATTTTGGATTTTTTTTTTTTTTTTTTACCAAAATCAGACTTGACACCAGAGAGGCTGAATACCGCACTGAGTCAATGCGGTCTTAGCCTCTCTGGTGTCAACACTCTGTCTGATTTTGGATTTTTTTTTTTTTTTTTTCCAAAATCAGACTTGACACCAGAGAGGCTGAATACCGCACTGAGTCAATGCGGTCTTAGCCTCTCTGGTCTCAACACTCTGTCTGATTTTGGATTTTTTTTTTTTTTTTTCCAAAATCAGACTTGACACCAGAGAGGCTGAATACCGCACTGAGTCAATGCTGTCTTAGCCTCTCTGGTGTCAACACTCTGTCTGATTTTTGATTTTTTTTTTTTTTCCAAAATCAGACTTGACACCAGAGAGGCTGAATACCGCACTGAGTCAATGCTGTCTTAGCCTCTCTGGTGTCAACACTCTGTCTGATTTTGGATTTTTTTTTTTTTCCAAAATCAGACTTGACACCAGAGAGGCTGAATACCGCACTGAGTCAATGCGGTCTTAGCCTCTCTGGTCTCAACACTCTGTCTGATTTTGGATTTTTTTTTTTTTTTCCAAAATCAGACTTGACACCAGAGAGGCTGAATACCGCACTGACTCAATGCGGTCTTAGCCTCTCTGGTGTCAACACTCTGTCTGATTTTGGATTTTTTTTTTTTTTTTCTAAAATCAGACTTGACACCAGAGAGGCTGAATACCGCACTGAGTCAATGCGGTCTTAGCCTCTCTGGTGTCAACACTCTGTCTGATTTTGGATTTTTTTTTTTTTTTCCAAAGTCAGACTTGACACCAGAGAGGCTGAATACCGCACTGAGTCAATGCGGTCTTAGCCTCTCTGGTCTCAACACTCTGTCTGATTTTGGATTTTTTTTTTTTCTTTTCCAAAATCAGACTTGACACCAGAGAGGCTGAATACCGCACTGAGTCAATGCGGTCTTAGCCTCTCTGGTGTCAACACTCTGTCTGATTTTGGATTTCTTTTTTTTTCCAAAGTCAGACTTGACACCAGAGAGGCTGAATACCGCACTGAGTCAATGCGGTCTTAGCCTTCTCTGGTCTCAACACTCTGTCTGATTTTGGATTTTTTTTTTTTTTTCCAAAATCAGACTTGACACCAGAGAGGCTGAATACCGCATGAGTCAATGCGGTCTTAGCCTCTCTGGTCTCAACACTCTGTCTGATTTTGGATTTTTTTTTTTTTTTTTTTCCAAAATCAGACTTGACACCAGAGAGGCTGAATACCGCACTGAGTCAATGCGGTCTTAGCCTCTCTGGTGTCAACACTCTGTCTGATTTTGGATTTTTTTTTTTTTTTTTCCAAAATCAGACTTGACACCAGAGAGGCTGAATACCGCACTGAGTCAATGCGGTCTTAGCCTCTCTGGTCTCAACACTCTGTCTGATTTTGGATTTTTTTTTTTTTTTTTCCAAAATCAGACTTGACACCAGAGAGGCTGAATACCGCACTGAGTCAATGCTGTCTTAGCCTCTCTGGTGTCAACACTCTGTCTGATTTTGGATTTTTTTTTTTTCCAAAATCAGACTTGACACCAGAGAGGCTGAATACCGCACTGAGTCAATGCTGTCTTAGCCTCTCTGGTGTCAACACTCTGTCTGATTTTGGATTTTTTTTTTTTTTCCAAAATCAGACTTGACACCAGAGAGGCTGAATACCGCACTGAGTCAATGCGGTCTTAGCCTCTCTGGTGTCAACACTCTGTCTGATTTTGGATTTTTTTTTTTTTTTTTTCCAAAATCAGACTTGACACCAGAGAGGCTGAATACCGCACTGAGTCAATGCGGTCTTAGCCTCTCTGGTGTCAACACTCTGTCTGATTTTGGATTTTTTTTTTTTTTTTTCCAAAATCAGACTTGACACCAGAGAGGCTGAATACCGCACTGAGTCAATGCGGTCTTAGCCTCTCTGGTGTCAACACTCTGTCTGATTTTGGATTTTTTATTTTTTTTTTCCAAAATCAGACTTGACACCAGAGAGGCTGAATACCGCACTGAGTCAATGCGGTCTTAGCCTCTCTGGTCTCAACACTCTGTCTGATTTTGGATTTTTTTTTTTTTTTTCCAAAATCAGACTTGACACCAGAGAGGCTGAATACCGCACTGAGTCAATGCGGTCTTAGCCTCTCTGGTCTCAACACTCTGTCTGATTTTGGATTTTTTTTTTTTTTTCCAAAATCAGACTTGACACCAGAGAGGCTGAATACCGCACTGAGTCAATGCGGTCTTAGCCTCTCTGGTGTCAACACTCTGTCTGATTTTGGATTTTTTATTTTTTTTTTCCAAAATCAGACTTGACACCAGAGAGGCTGAATACCGCACTGAGTCAATGCGGTCTTAGCCTCTCTGGTCTCAACACTCTGTCTGATTTTGGATTTTTTATTTTTATTTTCCAAAATCAGACTTGACACCAGAGAGGCTGAATACCGCACTGAGTCAATGCGGTCTTAGCCTCTCTGGTGTCAACACTCTGTCTGATTTTGGATTTTTTATTTTTTATTTCCAAAATCAGACTTGACACCAGAGAGGCTGAATACCGCACTGAGTCAATGCGGTCTTAGCCTCTCTGGTCTCAACACTCTGTCTGATTTTGGATTTTTTTTTTTTTTTTCCAAAATCAGACTTGACACCAGAGAGGCTGAATACCGCACTGAGTCAATGCGGTCTTAGCCTCTCTGGTCTCAACACTCTGTCTGATTTTGGATTTTTTTTTTTTTTTTCCAAAATCAGACTTGACACCAGAGAGGCTGAATACCGCACTGAGTCAATGCGGTCTTAGCCTCTCTGGTGTCAACACTCTGTCTGATTTTGGATTTTTTTTTTTTTTTTTCCAAAATCAGACTTGACACCAGAGAGGCTGAATACCGCACTGAGTCAATGCGGTCTTAGCCTCTCTGGTCTCAACACTCTGTCTGATTTTGGATTTTTTATTCTTTTTTTCCAAAATCAGACTTGACACCAGAGAGGCTGAATACCGCACTGAGTCAATGCGGTCTTAGCCTCTCTGGTGTCAACACTCTGTCTGATTTTGGATTTTTTTTTTTTTTTTTCCAAAATCAGACTTGACACCAGAGAGGCTGAATACCGCACTGAGTCAATGCGGTCTTAGCCTCTCTGGTCTCAACACTCTGTCTGATTTTGGATTTTTTTTTTTTTTTTCCAAAATCAGACTTGACACCAGAGAGGCTGAATACCGCACTGAGTCAATGCGGTCTTAGCCTCTCTGGTCTCAACACTCTGTCTGATTTTGGATTTTTTTTTTTTTTTCCAAAATCAGACTTGACACCAGAGAGGCTGAATACCGCACTGAGTCAATGCGTTCTTAGCCTCTCTGGTGTCAACACTCTGTCTGATTTTGGATTTTTTTTTTTTTTTCCAAAATCAGACTTGACACCAGAGAGGCTGAATACCGCACTGAGTCAATGCGGTCTTAGCCTCTCTGGTGTCAACACTCTGTCTGATTTTGGATTTTTTTTTTTTTTTTTCCAAAATCAGACTTGACACCAGAGAGGCTGAATACCGCACTGAGTCAATGCGGTCTTAGCCTCTCTGGTCTCAACACTCTGTCTGATTTTGGATTTTTTATTTTTATTTTCCAAAATCAGACTTGACACCAGAGAGGCTGAATACCGCACTGAGTCAATGCGGTCTTAGCCTCTCTGGTGTCAACACTCTGTCTGATTTTGGATTTTTTTTTTTTTTTTTCCAAAATCAGACTTGACACCAGAGAGGCTGAATACCGCACTGAGTCAATGCGGTCTTAGCCTCTCTGGTCTCAACACTCTGTCTGATTTTGGATTTTTTTTTTTTTTTTCCAAAATCAGACTTGACACCAGAGAGGCTGAATACCGCACTGAGTCAATGCGGTCTTAGCCTCTCTGGTCTCAACACTCTGTCTGATTTTGGATTTTTTTTTTTTTTTCCAAAATCAGACTTGACACCAGAGAGGCTGAATACCGCACTGAGTCAATGCGGTCTTAGCCTCTCTGGTGTCAACACTCTGTCTGATTTTGGATTTTTTTTTTTTTTTTTCCAAAATCAGACTTGACACCAGAGAGGCTGAATACCGCACTGAGTCAATGCGGTCTTAGCCTCTCTGGTCTCAACACTCTGTCTGATTTTGGATTTTTTTTTTTTTTTTTCAAAAATCAGACTTGACACCAGAGAGGCTGAATACCGCACTGAGTCAATGCGGTCTTAGCCTCTCTGGTGTCAACACTCTGTCTGATTTTGGATTTTTTTTTTTTTTTTTTCCAAAATCAGACTTGACACCAGAGAGGCTGAATACCGCACTGAGTCAATGCGGTCTTAGCCTCTCTGGTCTCAACACTCTGTCTGATTTTGGATTTTTTTTTTTTTTTTTCCAAAATCAGACTTGACACCAGAGAGGCTGAATACCGCACTGAGTCAATGCGGTCTTAGCCTCTCTGGTCTCAACACTCTGTCTGATTTTGGATTTTTTTTTTTTTTTCCAAAATCAGACTTGACACCAGAGAGGCTGAATACCGCACTGAGTCAATGCGTTCTTAGCCTCTCTGGTGTCAACACTCTGTCTGATTTTGGATTTTTTTTTTTTTTCCAAAGTCAGACTTGACACCAGAGAGGCTGAATACCGCACTGAGTCAATGCGGTCTTAGCCTCTCTGGTCTCAACACTCTGTTTGATTTTGGATTTTTTTTTTTTTTTTCCAAAATCAGACTTGACACCAGAGAGGCTGAATACCGCACTGAGTCAATGCGGTCTTAGCCTCTCTGGTCTCAACACTCTGTCTGATTTTGGATTTTTTTTTTTTTTTTTTCCAAAATCAGACTTGACACCAGAGAGGCTGAATACCGCACTGAGTCAATGCTGTCTTAGCCTCTCTGGTGTCAACACTCTGTCTGATTTTGGATTTTTTTTTGTTTTTCCAAAATCAGACTTGACACCAGAGAGGCTGAATACCGCACTGAGTCAATGCTGTCTTAGCCTCTCTGGTGTCAACACTCTGTCTGATTTTGGATTTTTTTTTTTTTCCAAAATCAGACTTGACACCAGAGAGGCTGAATACCGCACTGAGTCAATGCGGTCTTAGCCTCTCTGGTCTCAACACTCTGTCTGATTTTGGATTTTTTTTTTTTTTCCAAAATCAGACTTGACACCAGAGAGGCTGAATACCGCACTGACTCAATGCGGTCTTAGCCTCTCTGGTGTCAACACTCTGTCTGATTTTGGATTTTTTTTTTTTTTCTAAAATCAGACTTGACACCAGAGAGGCTGAATACCGCACTGAGTCAATGCGGTCTTAGCCTCTCTGGTGTCAACACTCTGTCTGATTTTGGATTTTTTTTTTTTTTCCAAAGTCAGACTTGACACCAGAGAGGCTGAATACCACACTGAGTCAATGCGGTCTTAGCCTCTCTGGTCTCAACACTCTGTCTGATTTTTTTTTTTTTTTTTTTTTCTAAAATCAGACTTGACACCAGAGAGGCTGAATACCGCACTGAGTCAATGCGGTCTTAGCCTCTCTGGTGTCAACACTCTGTCTGATTTTGGATTTTTTTTTTTTTCCAAAATCAGACTTGACACCAGAGAGGCTGAATACCGCACTGACTCAATGCGGTCTTAGCCTCTCTGGTGTCAACACTCTATCTGATTTTGGATTTTTTTTTTTTTTCTAAAATCAGACTTGACACCAGAGAGGCTGAATACCGCACTGAGTCAATGCGGTCTTAGCCTCTCTGGTGTCAACACTCTGTCTGATTTTGGATTTTTTTTTTTTTTCCAAAGTCAGACTTGACACCAGAGAGGCTGAATACCGCACTGAGTCAATGCGGTCTTAGCCTCTCTGGTCTCAACACTCTGTCTGATTTTGGATTTTTTTTTTTTCTTTTCCAAAATCAGACTTGACACCAGAGAGGCTGAATACCGCACTGAGTCAATGCGGTCTTAGCCTCTCTGGTGTCAACACTCTGTCTGATTTTGGATTTTTTTTTTTTTTTTCCAAAGTCAGACTTGACACCAGAGAGGCTGAATACCGCACTGAGTCAATGCGGTCTTAGCCTCTCTGGTCTCAACACTCTGTCTGATTTTGGATTTTTTTTTTTTTTTTCCAAAATCCGACTTGACACCAGAGAGGCTGAATACCGCACTGAGTCAATGCGGTCTTAGCCTCTCTGGTCTCAACACTCTGTCTGATTTTGGATTTTTTTTTTTTCTTTTCCAAAATCAGACTTGACACCAGAGAGGCTGAATACCGCACTGAGTCAATGCGGTCTTAGCCTCTCTGGTGTCAACACTCTGTCTGATTTTGGATTTTTTTTTTTTTTTTTCCAAAATCAGACTTGACACCAGAGAGGCTGAATACCGCACTGAGTCAATGCGGTCTTAGCCTCTCTGGTCTCAACACTCTGTCTGATTTTGGATTTTTTTTTTTTTTTTTTCCAAAATCAGACTTGACACCAGAGAGGCTGAATACCGCACTGAGTCAATGCGGTCTTAGCCTCTCTGGTGTCAACACTCTGTCTGATTTTGGATTTTTTTTTTTTTTTCTAAAATCAGACTTGACACCAGAGAGGCTGAATACCGCACTGAGTCAATGCGGTCTTAGCCTCTCTGGTGTCAACACTCTGTCTGATTTTGGATTTTTTTTTTTTTCCAAAGTCAGACTTGACACCAGAGAGGCTGAATACCGCACTGAGTCAATGCGGTCTTAGCCTCTCTGGTCTCAACACTCTGTCTGATTTTGGATTTTTTTTTTTTTTTCCAAAATCAGACTTGACACCAGAGAGGCTGAATACCGCACTGAGTCAATGCGGTCTTAGCCTCTCTGGTCTCAACACTCTGTCTGATTTTGGATTTTTTTTTTTTTTTTTTCCAAAATCAGACTTGACACCAGAGAGGCTGAATACCGCACTGAGTCAATGCGGTCTTAGCCTCTCTGGTGTCAACACTCTGTCTGATTTTGGATTTTTTTTTTTTTTTTTTCCAAAATCAGACTTGACACCAGAGAGGCTGAATACCGCACTGAGTCAATGCGGTCTTAGCCTCTCTGGTCTCAACACTCTGTCTGATTTTGGATTTTTTTTTTTTTTTTTCCAAAATCAGACTTGACACCAGAGAGGCTGAATACCGCACTGAGTCAATGCTGTCTTAGCCTCTCTGGTGTCAACACTCTGTCTGATTTTGGATTTTTTTTTTTTTCCAAAATCAGACTTGACACCAGAGAGGCTGAATACCGCACTGAGTCAATGCTGTCTTAGCCTCTCTGGTGTCAACACTCTGTCTGATTTTGGATTTTTTTTTTTTTTCCAAAATCAGACTTGACACCAGAGAGGCTGAATACCGCACTGAGTCAATGCGGTCTTAGCCTCTCTGGTGTCAACACTCTGTCTGATTTTGGATTTTTTATTTTTTTTTTCCAAAATCAGACTTGACACCAGAGAGGCTGAATACCGCACTGAGTCAATGCGGTCTTAGCCTCTCTGGTGTCAACACTCTGTCTGATTTTGGATTTTTTTTTTTTTTTTTCCAAAATCAGACTTGACACCAGAGAGGCTGAATACCGCACTGAGTCAATGCGGTCTTAGCCTCTCTGGTGTCAACACTCTGTCTGATTTTGGATTTTTTATTTTTTTTTTCCAAAATCAGACTTGACACCAGAGAGGCTGAATACCGCACTGAGTCAATGCGGTCTTAGCCTCTCTGGTCTCAACACTCTGTCTGATTTTGGATTTTTTTTTTTTTTTTTCCAAAATCAGACTTGACACGAGAGAGGCTGAATACCGCACTGAGTCAATGCGGTCTTAGCCTCTCTGGTCTCAACACTCTGTCTGATTTTGGATTTTTTTTTTTTTTTCCAAAATCAGACTTGACACCAGAGAGGCTGAATACCGCACTGAGTCAATGCGGTCTTAGCCTCTCTGGTGTCAACACTCTGTCTGATTTTGGATTTTTTTTTTTTTTTTTCCAAAATCAGACTTGACACCAGAGAGGCTGAATACCGCACTGAGTCAATGCGGTCTTAGCCTCTCTGGTCTCAACACTCTGTCTGATTTTGGATTTTTTATTTTTATTTTCCAAAATCAGACTTGACACCAGAGAGGCTGAATACCGCACTGAGTCAATGCGGTCTTAGCCTCTCTGGTGTCAACACTCTGTCTGATTTTGGATTTTTTTTTTTTTTTTTCCAAAATCAGACTTGACACCAGAGAGGCTGAATACCGCACTGAGTCAATGCGGTCTTAGCCTCTCTGGTCTCAACACTCTGTCTGATTTTGGATTTTTTATTTTTTTTTTCCAAAATCAGACTTGACACCAGAGAGGCTGAATACTGCACTGAGTCAATGCGGTCTTAGCCTCTCTGGTGTCAACACTCTGTCTGATTTTGGATTTTTTTTTTTTTTTTTCCAAAATCAGACTTGACACCAGAGAGGCTGAATACCGCACTGAGTCAATGCGGTCTTAGCCTCTCTGGTCTCAACACTCTGTCTGATTTTGGATTTTTTTTTTTTTTTTCCAAAATCAGACTTGACACCAGAGAGGCTGAATACCGCACTGAGTCAATGCGGTCTTAGCCTCTCTGGTGTCAACACTCTGTCTGATTTTGGATTTTTTTTTTTTTCCAAAGTCAGACTTGACACCAGAGAGGCTGAATACCGCACTGAGTCAATGCGGTCTTAGCCTCTCTGGTCTCAACACTCTGTCTGATTTTGGATTTTTTTTTTTTTTTCCAAAATCAGACTTGACACCAGAGAGGCTGAATACCGCACTGAGTCAATGCGGTCTTAGCCTCTCTGGTCTCAACACTCTGTCTGATTTTGGATTTTTTTTTTTTTTTTTTCCAAAATCAGACTTGACACCAGAGAGGCTGAATGCCGCACTGAGTCAATGCGGTCTTAGCCTCTCTGGTGTCAACACTCTGTCTGATTTGGGATTTTTTTTTTTTTTTTTTCCAAAATCAGACTTGACACCAGAGAGGCTGAATACCGCACTGAGTCAATGCGGTCTTAGCCTCTCTGGTCTCAACACTCTGTCTGATTTTGGATTTTTTTTTTTTTTTTTCCAAAATCAGACTTGACACCAGAGAGGCTGAATACCGCACTGAGTCAATGCTGTCTTAGCCTCTCTGGTGTCAACACTCTGTCTGATTTTGGATTTTTTTTTTTTTCCAAAATCAGACTTGACACCAGAGAGGCTGAATACCGCACTGAGTCAATGCTGTCTTAGCCTCTCTGGTGTCAACACTCTGTCTGATTTTGGATTTTTTTTTTTTTTTCCAAAATCAGACTTGACACCAGAGAGGCTGAATACCGCACTGAGTCAATGCGGTCTTAGCCTCTCTGGTGTCAACACTCTGTCTGATTTTGGATTTTTTATTTTTTTTTTCCAAAATCAGACTTGACACCAGAGAGGCTGAATACCGCACTGAGTCAATGCGGTCTTAGCCTCTCTGGTGTCAACACTCTGTCTGATTTTGGATTTTTTTTTTTTTTTTTCCAAAATCAGACTTGACACCAGAGAGGCTGAATACCGCACTGAGTCAATGCGGTCTTAGCCTCTCTGGTGTCAACACTCTGTCTGATTTTGGATTTTTTTTTTTTTTTTTCCAAAATCAGACTTGACACCAGAGAGGCTGAATACCGCACTGAGTCAATGCGGTCTTAGCCTCTCTGGTCTCAACACTCTGTCTGATTTTGGATTTTTTTTTTTTTTTTTCCAAAATCAGACTTGACACGAGAGAGGCTGAATACCGCACTGAGTCAATGCGGTCTTAGCCTCTCTGGTCTCAACACTCTGTCTGATTTTGGATTTTTTTTTTTTTTTCCAAAATCAGACTTGACACCAGAGAGGCTGAATACCGCACTGAGTCAATGCGGTCTTAGCCTCTCTGGTGTCAACACTCTGTCTGATTTTGGATTTTTTTTTTTTTTTTTTCCAAAATCAGACTTGACACCAGAGAGGCTGAATACCGCACTGAGTCAATGCGGTCTTAGCCTCTCTGGTCTCAACACTCTGTCTGATTTTGGATTTTTTATTTTTATTTTCCAAAATCAGACTTGACACCAGAGAGGCTGAATACCGCACTGAGTCAATGCGGTCTTAGCCTCTCTGGTGTCAACACTCTGTCTGATTTTGGATTTTTTTTTTTTTTTTTCCAAAATCAGACTTGACACCAGAGAGGCTGAATACCGCACTGAGTCAATGCGGTCTTAGCCTCTCTGGTCTCAACACTCTGTCTGATTTTGGATTTTTTATTTTTTTTTTCCAAAATCAGACTTGACACCAGAGAGGCTGAATACCGCACTGAGTCAATGCGGTCTTAGCCTCTCTGGTGTCAACACTCTGTCTGATTTTGGATTTTTTTTTTTTTTTTTCCAAAATCAGACTTGACACCAGAGAGGCTGAATACCGCACTGAGTCAATGCGGTCTTAGCCTCTCTGGTCTCAACACTCTGTCTGATTTTGGATTTTTTTTTTTTTTTTCCAAAATCAGACTTGACACCAGAGAGGCTGAATACCGCACTGAGTCAATGCGGTCTTAGCCTCTCTGGTCTCAACACTCTGTCTGATTTTGGATTTTTTTTTTTTTTTCCAAAATCAGACTTGAAACCAGAGAGGCTGAATACCGCACTGAGTCAATGCGTTCTTAGCCTCTCTGGTGTCAACACTCTGTCTGATTTTGGATTTTTTTTTTTTTTCCAAAGTCAGACTTGACACCAGAGAGGCTGAATACTGCACTGAGTCAATGCGGTCTTAGCCTCTCTGGTCTCAACACTCTGTTTGATTTTGGATTTTTTTTTTTTTTTTCCAAAATCAGACTTGACACCAGAGAGGCTGAATACCGCACTGAGTCAATGCGGTCTTAGCCTCTCTGGTCTCAACACTCTGTCTGACTTTGGATTTTTTTTTTCTTTTCCAAAATCAGACTTGACACCAGAGAGGCTGAATACCGCACTGAGTCAATGCGGTCTTAGCCTCTCTGGTGTCAACACTCTGTCTGATTTTGGATTTTTTTTTTTTTCCAAAGTCAGACTTGACACCAGAGAGGCTGAATACTGCACTGAGTCAATGCGGTCTTAGCCTCTCTGGTCTCAACACTCTGTCTGATTTTGGATTTTTTTTTTTTTTTTTTTCCAAAATCAGACTTGACACCAGAGAGGCTGAATACCGCACTGAGTCAATGCGGTCTTAGCCTCTCTGGTCTCAACACTCTGTCTGATTTTGGATTTTTTTTTTTTTTTTCCAAAATCAGACTTGACACCAGAAAGGCTGAATACCGCACTGAGTCAATGCGGTCTTAGCCTCTCTGGTGTCAACACTCTGTCTGATTTTGGATTTTTTTTTTTTTTTCCAAAATCAGACTTGACACCAGAGAGGCTGAATACCGCACTGAGTCAATGCGGTCTTAGCCTCTCTGGTGTCAACACTCTGTCTGATTTTGGATTTTTTTTTTTTTTTTTCCAAAATCAGACTTGACACCAGAGAGGCTGAATACCGCACTGAGTCAATGCGGTCTTAGCCTCTCTGGTGTCAACACTCTGTCTGATTTTGGATTTTTTTTTTTTTTTTTTCCAAAATCAGACTTGACACCAGAGAGGCTGAATACCGCACTGAGTCAATGCGGTCTTAGCCTCTCTGGTCTCAACACTCTGTCTGATTTTGGATTTTTTTTTTTTTTTTTCCAAAATCAGACTTGACACCAGAGAGGCTGAATACCGCACTGAGTCAATGCTGTCTTAGCCTCTCTGGTGTCAACACTCTGTCTGATTTTGGATTTTTTTTTTTTTTTCCAAAATCAGACTTGACACCAGAGAGGCTGAATACCGCACTGAGTCAATGCTGTCTTAGCCTCTCTGGTGTCAACACTCTGTCTGATTTTGGATTTTTTTTTTTTTTCCAAAATCAGACTTGACACCAGAGAGGCTGAATACCGCACTGAGTCAATGCGGTCTTAGCCTCTCTGGTGTCAACACTCTGTCTGATTTTGGATTTTTTTTTTTTTTCCAAAGTCAGACTTGACACCAGAGAGGCTGAATACCACACTGAGTCAATGCGGTCTTAGCCTCTCTGGTCTCAACACTCTGTCTGATTTTGGATTTTTTTTTTTTTTTTTTCCAAAATCAGACTTGACACCAGAGAGGCTGAATACCGCACTGAGTCAATGCGGTCTTAGCCTCTCTGGTCTCAACACTCTGTCTGATTTTGGATTTTTTTTTTTTTTTTTCCAAAATCAGACTTGACACCAGAGAGGCTGAATACCGCACTGAGTCAATGCTGTCTTAGCCTCTCTGGTGTCAACACTCTGTCTGATTTTGGATTTTTTTTTTTTTTCCAAAATCAGACTTGACACCAGAGAGGCTGAATACCGCACTGAGTCAATGCTGTCTTAGCCTCTCTGGTGTCAACACTCTGTCTGATTTTGGATTTTTTTTTTTTTTCCAAAATCAGACTTGACACCAGAGAGGCTGAATACCGCACTGAGTCAATGCGGTCTTAGCCTCTCTGGTGTCAACACTCTGTCTGATTTTGGATTTTTTTTTTTTTTCCAAAGTCAGACTTGACACCAGAGAGGCTGAATACCACACTGAGTCAATGCGGTCTTAGCCTCTCTGGTCTCAACACTCTGTCTGATTTTGGATTTTTTTTTTTTTTTCTAAAATCAGACTTGACACCAGAGAGGCTGAATACCGCACTGAGTCAATGCGGTCTTAGCCTCTCTGGTGTCAACACTCTGTCTGATTTTGGATTTTTTTTTTTTTCCAAAATCAGACTTGACACCAGAGAGGCTGAATACCGCACTGACTCAATGCGGTCTTAGCCTCTCTGGTGTCAACACTCTGTCTGATTTTGGATTTTTTTTTTTTTTCTAAAATCAGACTTGACACCAGAGAGGCTGAATACCGCACTGAGTCAATGCGGTCTTAGCCTCTCTGGTGTCAACACTCTGTCTGATTTTGGATTTTTTTTTTTTTTCCAAAGTCAGACTTGACACCAGAGAGGCTGAATACCGCACTGAGTCAATGCGGTCTTAGCCTCTCTGGTCTCAACACTCTGTCTGATTTTGGATTTTTTTTTTTTCTTTTCCAAAATCAGACTTGACACCAGAGAGGCTGAATACCGCACTGAGTCAATGCGGTCTTAGCCTCTCTGGTGTCAACACTCTGTCTGATTTTGGATTTTTTTTTTTTTTTTCCAAAGTCAGACTTGACACCAGAGAGGCTGAATACCGCACTGAGTCAATGCGGTCTTAGCCTCTCTGGTCTCAACACTCTGTCTGATTTTGGATTTTTTTTTTTTTTTTCCAAAATCCGACTTGACACCAGAGAGGCTGAATACCGCACTGAGTCAATGCGGTCTTAGCCTCTCTGGTCTCAACACTCTGTCTGATTTTGGATTTTTTTCTTTTCTTTTCCAAAATCAGACTTGACACCAGAGAGGCTGAATACCGCACTGAGTCAATGCGGTCTTAGCCTCTCTGGTGTCAACACTCTGTCTGATTTTGGATTTTTTTTTTTTTTTTCCAAAATCAGACTTGACACCAGAGAGGCTGAATACCGCACTGAGTCAATGCGGTCTTAGCCTCTCTGGTCTCAACACTCTGTCTGATTTTGGATTTTTTTTTTTTTTTTTTCCAAAATCAGACTTGACACCAGAGAGGCTGAATACCGCACTGAGTCAATGCGGTCTTAGCCTCTCTGGTGTCAACACTCTGTCTGATTTTGGATTTTTTTTTTTTTTTCTAAAATCAGACTTGACACCAGAGAGGCTGAATACCGCACTGAGTCAATGCGGTCTTAGCCTCTCTGGTGTCAACACTCTGTCTGATTTTGGATTTTTTTTTTTTTCCAAAGTCAGACTTGACACCAGAGAGGCTGAATACCGCACTGAGTCAATGCGGTCTTAGCCTCTCTGGTCTCAACACTCTGTCTGATTTTGGATTTTTTTTTTTTTTCCAAAATCAGACTTGACACCAGAGAGGCTGAATACCGCACTGAGTCAATGCGGTCTTAGCCTCTCTGGTCTCAACACTCTGTCTGATTTTGGATTTTTTTTTTTTTTTTTTTCCAAAATCAGACTTGACACCAGAGAGGCTGAATACCGCACTGAGTCAATGCGGTCTTAGCCTCTCTGGTGTCAACACTCTGTCTGATTTTGGATTTTTTTTTTTTTTTTTTTCCAAAATCAGACTTGACACCAGAGAGGCTGAATACCGCACTGAGTCAATGCGGTCTTAGCCTCTCTGGTCTCAACACTGTCTGATTTTGGATTTTTTTTTTTTTTTTTCCAAAATCAGACTTGACACCAGAGAGGCTGAATACCGCACTGAGTCAATGCTGTCTTAGCCTCTCTGGTGTCAACACTCTGTCTGATTTTGGATTTTTTTTTTTTCCAAAATCAGACTTGACACCAGAGAGGCTGAATACCGCACTGAGTCAATGCTGTCTTAGCCTCTCTGGTGTCAACACTCTGTCTGATTTTGGATTTTTTTTTTTTTTCCAAAATCAGACTTGACACCAGAGAGGCTGAATACCGCACTGAGTCAATGCGGTCTTAGCCTCTCTGGTCTCAACACTCTGTCTGATTTTGGATTTTTTTTTTTTTTCCAAAATCAGACTTGACACCAGATAGGCTGAATACCGCACTGACTCAATGCGGTCTTAGCCTCTCTGGTGTCAACACTCTGTCTGATTTTGGATTTTTTTTTTTTTTTCTAAAATCAGACTTGACACCAGAGAGGCTGAATACCGCACTGAGTCAATGCGGTCTTAGCCTCTCTGGTGTCAACACTCTGTCTGATTTTGGATTTTTTTTTTTTTCCAAAATCAGACTTGACACCAGAGAGGCTGAATACCGCACTGAGTCAATGCGGTCTTAGCCTCTCTGGTGTCAACACTCTGTCTGATTTTGGATTTTTTTTTTTTTTCCAAAGTCAGACTTGACACCAGAGAGGCTGAATACCGCACTGAGTCAATGCGGTCTTAGCCTCTCTGGTCTCAACACTCTGTCTGATTTTGGATTTTTTTTTTTTTTTCCCAAAATCAGACTTGACACCAGAGAGGCTGAATACCGCACTGAGTCAATGCTGTCTTAGCCTCTCTGGTGTCAACACTCTGTCTGATTTTGGATTTTTTTTTTTTTTCCAAAATCAGACTTGACACCAGAGAGGCTGAATACCGCACTGAGTCAATGCGGTCTTAGCCTCTCTGGTCTCAACACTCTGTCTGATTTTGGATTTTTTTTTTTTTTCCAAAATCAGACTTGACACCAGAGAGGCTGAATACCGCACTGACTCAATGCGGTCTTAGCCTCTCTGGTGTCAACACTCTGTCTGATTTTTGATTTTTTTTTTTTTTTCTAAAATCAGACTTGACACCAGAGAGGCTGAATACCGCACTGAGTCAATGCGGTCTTAGCCTCTCTGGTCTCAACACTCTGTCTGATTTTGGATTTTTTTTTTTTTTTCTAAAATCAGACTTGACACCAGAGAGGCTGAATACCGCACTGAGTCAATGCGGTCTTAGCCTCTCTGGTGTCAACACTCTGTCTGATTTTGGATTTTTTTTTTTTTCCAAAATCAGACTTGACACCAGAGAGGCTGAATACCGCACTGACTCAATGCGGTCTTAGCCTCTCTGGTGTCAACACTCTGTCTGATTTTGGATTTTTTTTTTTTTTCTAAAATCAGACTTGACACCAGAGAGGCTGAATACCGCACTGAGTCAATGCGGTCTTAGCCTCTCTGGTCTCAACACTCTGTCTGATTTTGGATTTTTTTTTTGTTTTTCCAAAATCAGACTTGACACCAGATAGGCTGAATACCGCACTGAGTCAATGCGGTCTTAGCCTCTCTGGTCTCAACACTCTGTCTGATTTTGGATTTTTTTTTTTTTTTTCCAAAATCAGACTTGACACCAGAGAGGCTGAATACCGCACTGAGTCAATGCGGTCTTAGCCTCTCTGGTCTCAACATTCTGTCTGACTTTGGATTTTTTTTTTCTTTTCCAAAATCAGACTTGACACCAGAGAGGCTGAATACCGCACTGAGTCAATGCGGTCTTAGCCTCTCTGGTGTCAACACTCTGTCTGATTTTGGATTTTTTTTTTTTTTTTCAAAAATCAGACTTGACACCAGAGAGGCTGAATACCGCACTGAGTCAATGCGGTCTTAGCCTCTCTGGTCTCAACACTCTGTCTGATTTTGGATTTTTTTTTTTTTTTTCCAAAATCAGACTTGACACCAGAGAGGCTGAATACCGCACTGAGTCAATGCGGTCTTAGCCTCTCTGGTCTCAACACTCTGTCTGACTTTGGATTTTTTTTTTCTTTTCCAAAATCAGACTTGACACCAGAGAGGCTGAATACCGCACTGAGTCAATGCGGTCTTAGCCTCTCTGGTGTCAACACTCTGTCTGATTTTGGATTTTTTTTTTTTTTTTCAAAAATCAGACTTGACACCAGAGAGGCTGAATACCGCACTGAGTCAATGCGGTCTTAGCCTCTCTGGTCTCAACACTCTGTCTGATTTTGGATTTTTTTTTTTTTTTTCCAAAATCAGACTTGACACCAGAGAGGCTGAATACCGCACTGAGTCAATGCGGTCTTAGCCTCTCTGGTGTCAACACTCTGTCTGATTTTGGATTTTTTTTTTTTTTTCCAAAATCAGACTTGACACCAGAGAGGCTGAATACCGCACTGAGTCAATGCGGTCTTAGCCTCTCTGGTGTCAACACTCTGTCTGATTTTGGATTTTTTTTTTTTTTTTTCCAAAATCAGACTTGACACCAGAGAGGCTGAATACCGCACTGAGTCAATGCGGTCTTAGCCTCTCTGGTCTCAACACTCTGTCTGATTTTTTGATTTTTTTTTTTTTTTTTCCAAAATCAGACTTGACACCAGATAGGCTGAATACCGCACTGAGTCAATGCGGTCTTAGCCTCTCTGGTCTCAACACTCTGTCTGATTTTGGATTTTTTTTTTTTTTTTTCCAAAATCAGACTTGACACCAGAGAGGCTGAATACCGCACTGAGTCAATGCGGTCTTAGCCTCTCTGGTCTCAACACTCTGTCTGATTTTGGATTTTTTTTTTTTTTTCCAAAATCAGACTTGACACCAGAGAGGCTGAATACCGCACTGAGTCAATGCGGTCTTAGCCTCTCTGGTCTCAACACTCTGTCTGATTTTGGATTTTTTTTTTTTTTTTTTCCAAAATCAGACTTGACACCAGAGAGGCTGAATACCGCACTGAGTCAATGCTGTCTTAGCCTCTCTGGTGTCAACACTCTGTCTGATTTTGGATTTTTTTTTTTTTTCCAAAATCAGACTTGACACCAGAGAGGCTGAATACCGCACTGAGTCAATGCGGTCTTAGCCTCTCTGGTCTCAACACTCTGTCTGATTTTGGATTTTTTTTTTTTTTCCAAAATCAGACTTGACACCAGAGAGGCTGAATACCGCACTGACTCAATGCGGTCTTAGCCTCTCTGGTGTCAACACTCTGTCTGATTTTTGATTTTTTTTTTTTTTTCTAAAATCAGACTTGACACCAGAGAGGCTGAATACCGCACTGAGTCAATGCGGTCTTAGCCTCTCTGGTCTCAACACTCTGTCTGATTTTGGATTTTTTTTTTTTTTTCTAAAATCAGACTTGACACCAGAGAGGCTGAATACCGCACTGAGTCAATGCGGTCTTAGCCTCTCTGGTGTCAACACTCTGTCTGATTTTGGATTTTTTTTTTTTTCCAAAATCAGACTTGACACCAGAGAGGCTGAATACCGCACTGACTCAATGCGGTCTTAGCCTCTCTGGTGTCAACACTCTGTCTGATTTTGGATTTTTTTTTTTTTTCTAAAATCAGACTTGACACCAGAGAGGCTGAATACCGCACTGAGTCAATGCGGTCTTAGCCTCTCTGGTCTCAACACTCTGTCTGATTTTGGATTTTTTTTTTGTTTTTCCAAAATCAGACTTGACACCAGATAGGCTGAATACCGCACTGAGTCAATGCGGTCTTAGCCTCTCTGGTCTCAACACTCTGTCTGATTTTGGATTTTTTTTTTTTTTTTCCAAAATCAGACTTGACACCAGAGAGGCTGAATACCGCACTGAGTCAATGCGGTCTTAGCCTCTCTGGTCTCAACACTCTGTCTGACTTTGGATTTTTTTTTTCTTTTCCAAAATCAGACTTGACACCAGAGAGGCTGAATACCGCACTGAGTCAATGCGGTCTTAGCCTCTCTGGTGTCAACACTCTGTCTGATTTTGGATTTTTTTTTTTTTTTTCAAAAATCAGACTTGACACCAGAGAGGCTGAATACCGCACTGAGTCAATGCGGTCTTAGCCTCTCTGGTCTCAACACTCTGTCTGATTTTGGATTTTTTTTTTTTTTTTCCAAAATCAGACTTGACACCAGAGAGGCTGAATACCGCACTGAGTCAATGCGGTCTTAGCCTCTCTGGTCTCAACACTCTGTCTGACTTTGGATTTTTTTTTTCTTTTCCAAAATCAGACTTGACACCAGAGAGGCTGAATACCGCACTGAGTCAATGCGGTCTTAGCCTCTCTGGTGTCAACACTCTGTCTGATTTTGGATTTTTTTTTTTTTTTTCAAAAATCAGACTTGACACCAGAGAGGCTGAATACCGCACTGAGTCAATGCGGTCTTAGCCTCTCTGGTCTCAACACTCTGTCTGATTTTGGATTTTTTTTTTTTTTTTCCAAAATCAGACTTGACACCAGAGAGGCTGAATACCGCACTGAGTCAATGCGGTCTTAGCCTCTCTGGTGTCAACACTCTGTCTGATTTTGGATTTTTTTTTTTTTTTCCAAAATCAGACTTGACACCAGAGAGGCTGAATACCGCACTGAGTCAATGCGGTCTTAGCCTCTCTGGTGTCAACACTCTGTCTGATTTTGGATTTTTTTTTTTTTTTTCCAAAATCAGACTTGACACCAGAGAGGCTGAATACCGCACTGAGTCAATGCGGTCTTAGCCTCTCTGGTCTCAACACTCTGTCTGATTTTTTGATTTTTTTTTTTTTTTTTCCAAAATCAGACTTGACACCAGATAGGCTGAATACCGCACTGAGTCAATGCGGTCTTAGCCTCTCTGGTCTCAACACTCTGTCTGATTTTGGATTTTTTTTTTTTTTTCCCAAAATCAGACTTGACACCAGAGAGGCTGAATACCGCACTGAGTCAATGCGGTCTTAGCCTCTCTGGTCTCAACACTCTGTCTGATTTTGGAATTTTTTTTTTTTTCCAAAATCAGACTTGACACCAGAGAGGCTGAATACCGCACTGACTCAATGCGGTCTTAGCCTCTCTGGTGTCAACACTCTGTCTGATTTTGGATTTTTTTTTTTTTTTCTAAAATCAGACTTGACACCAGAGAGGCTGAATGCCGCACTGAGTCAATGCGGTCTTAGCCTCTCTGGTGTCAACACTCTGTCTGATTTTGGATTTTTTTTTTTTTCCAAAGTCAGACTTGACACCAGAGAGGCTGAATACCGCACTGAGTCAATGCGGTCTTAGCCTCTCTGGTCTCAACACTCTGTCTGATTTTGGATTTTTTTTTTTTTTTCTAAAATCAGACTTGACACCAGAGAGGCTGAATACCGCACTGAGTCAATGCGGTCTTAGCCTCTCTGGTGTCAACACTCTGTCTGATTTTGGATTTTTTTTTTTTTCCAAAATCAGACTTGACACCAGATGGGCTGAATACCGCACTGACTCAATGCGGTCTTAGCCTCTCTGGTGTCAACACTCTGTCTGATTTTGGATTTTTTTTTTTTTTCTAAAATCAGACTTGACACCAGAGAGGCTGAATACCGCACTGAGTCAATGCGGTCTTAGCCTCTCTGGTCTCAACACTCTGTCTGATTTTGGATTTTTTTTTTTTTTTCTAAAATCAGACTTGACACCAGAGAGGCTGAATACCGCACTGAGTCAATGCGGTCTTAGCCTCTCTGGTGTCAACACTCTGTCTGATTTTGGATTTTTTTTTTTTTCCAAAATCAGACTTGACACCAGAGAGGCTGAATACCGCACTGACTCAATGCGGTCTTAGCCTCTCTGGTGTCAACACTCTGTCTGATTTTGGATTTTTTTTTTTTTTCTAAAATCAGACTTGACACCAGAGAGGCTGAATACCGCACTGAGTCAATGCGGTCTTAGCCTCTCTGGTGTCAACACTCTGTCTGATTTTGGATTTTTTTTTTTTTCCAAAGTCAGACTTGACACCAGAGAGGCTGAATACCGCACTGAGTCAATGCGGTCTTAGCCTCTCTGGTCTCAACACTCTGTCTGATTTTGGATTTTTTTTTTGTTTTTCCAAAATCAGACTTGACACCAGATAGGCTGAATACCGCACTGAGTCAATGCGGTCTTAGCCTCTCTGGTCTCAACACTCTGTCTGATTTTGGATTTTTTTTTTTTTTTTCCAAAATCAGACTTGACACCAGAGAGGCTGAATACCGCACTGAGTCAATGCGGTCTTAGCCTCTCTGGTCTCAACACTCTGTCTGACTTTGGATTTTTTTTTTCTTTTCCAAAATCAGACTTGACACCAGAGAGGCTGAATACCGCACTGAGTCAATGCGGTCTTAGCCTCTCTGGTGTCAACACTCTGTCTGATTTTGGATTTTTTTTTTTTTTTTCAAAAATCAGACTTGACACCAGAGAGGCTGAATACCGCACTGAGTCAATGCGGTCTTAGCCTCTCTGGTCTCAACACTCTGTCTGATTTTGGATTTTTTTTTTTTTTTTCCAAAATCAGACTTGACACCAGAGAGGCTGAATACCGCACTGAGTCAATGCGGTCTTAGCCTCTCTGGTGTCAACACTCTGTCTGATTTTGGATTTTTTTTTTTTTTTCCAAAATCAGACTTGACACCAGAGAGGCTGAATACCGCACTGAGTCAATGCGGTCTTAGCCTCTCTGGTGTCAACACTCTGTCTGATTTTGGATTTTTTTTTTTTTTTTTCCAAAATCAGACTTGACACCAGAGAGGCTGAATACCGCACTGAGTCAATGCGGTCTTAGCCTCTCTGGTCTCAACACTCTGTCTGATTTTTTGATTTTTTTTTTTTTTTTTCCAAAATCAGACTTGACACCAGATAGGCTGAATACCGCACTGAGTCAATGCGGTCTTAGCCTCTCTGGTCTCAACACTCTGTCTGATTTTGGATTTTTTTTTTTTTTTTTCCAAAATCAGACTTGACACCAGAGAGGCTGAATACCGCACTGAGTCAATGCGGTCTTAGCCTCTCTGGTCTCAACACTCTGTCTGATTTTGGATTTTTTTTTTTTTTTTTCAAAATCAGACTTGACACCAGAGAGGCTGAATACCGCACTGAGTCAATGCGGTCTTAGCCTCTCTGGTGTCAACACTCTGTCTGATTTTGGATTTTTTTTTTTTTTCCAAAATCAGACTTGACACCAGAGAGGCTGAATACCGCACTGAGTCAATGCAGTCTTAGCCTCTCTGGTCTCAACACTCTGTCTGATTTTGGATTTTTTTTTTTTTTTCCCAAAATCAGACTTGACACCAGAGAGGCTGAATACCGCACTGAGTCAATGCGGTCTTAGCCTCTCTGGTCTCAACACTCTGTCTGATTTTGGATTTTTTTTTTTTTTCCAAAATCAGACTTGACACCAGAGAGGCTGAATACCGCACTGACTCAATGCGGTCTTAGCCTCTCTGGTGTCAACACTCTGTCTGATTTTGGATTTTTTTTTTTTTTTCTAAAATCAGACTTGACACCAGAGAGGCTGAATGCCGCACTGAGTCAATGCGGTCTTAGCCTCTCTGGTGTCAACACTCTGTCTGATTTTGGATTTTTTTTTTTTTCCAAAGTCAGACTTGACACCAGAGAGGCTGAATACCGCACTGAGTCAATGCGGTCTTAGCCTCTCTGGTCTCAACACTCTGTCTGATTTTGGATTTTTTTTTTTTTTTCTAAAATCAGACTTGACACCAGAGAGGCTGAATACCGCACTGAGTCAATGCAGTCTTAGCCTCTCTGGTGTCAACACTCTGTCTGATTTTGGATTTTTTTTTTTTTCCAAAATCAGACTTGACACCAGATGGGCTGAATACCGCACTGACTCAATGCGGTCTTAGCCTCTCTGGTGTCAACACTCTGTCTGATTTTGGATTTTTTTTTTTTTTCTAAAATCAGACTTGACACCAGAGAGGCTGAATACCGCACTGAGTCAATGCGGTCTTAGCCTCTCTGGTGTCAACACTCTGTCTGATTTTGGATTTTTTTTTTTTTTCCAAAGTCAGACTTGACACCAGAGAGGCTGAATACCGCACTGAGTCAATGCGGTCTTAGCCTCTCTGGTCTTAACACTCTGTCTGATTTTGGATTTTTTTTTTTTCTTTTCCAAAATCAGACTTGACACCAGAGAGGCTGAATACCGCACTGAGTCAATGCGGTCTTAGCCTCTCTGGTGTCAACACTCTGTCTGATTTTGGATTTTTTTTTTTTTTTTCCAAAGTCAGACTTGACACCAGAGAGGCTGAATTCCGCACTGAGTCAATGCGGTCTTAGCCTCTCTGGTCTCAACACTCTGTCTGATTTTGGATTTTTTTTTTTTTTTTCCAAAATCCGACTTGACACCAGAGAGGCTGAATACCGCACTGACTCAATGCGGTCTTAGCCTCTCTGGTGTCAACACTCTGTCTGATTTTGGATTTTTTTTTTTTTTTCTAAAATCAGACTTGACACCAGAGAGGCTGAATACCGCACTGAGTCAATGCGGTCTTAGCCTCTCTGGTGTCAACACTCTGTCTGATTTTGGATTTTTTTTTTTTTCCAAAATCAGACTTGACACCAGAGAGGCTGAATACCGCACTGACTCAATGCGGTCTTAGCCTCTCTGGTGTCAACACTCTGTCTGATTTTGGATTTTTTTTTTTTTTCTAAAATCAGACTTGACACCAGAGAGGCTGAATACCGCACTGAGTCAATGCGGTCTTAGCCTCTCTGGTGTCAACACTCTGTCTGATTTTGGATTTTTTTTTTTTTTCCAAAGTCAGACTTGACACCAGAGAGGCTGAATACCGCACTGAGTCAATGCGGTCTTAGCCTCTCTGGTCTCAACACTCTGTCTGATTTTGGATTTTTTTTTTTTCTTTTCCAAAATCAGACTTGACACCAGAGAGGCTGAATACCGCACTGAGTCAATGCGGTCTTAGCCTCTCTGGTGTCAACACTCTGTCTGATTTTGGATTTTTTTTTTTTTTTTTCCAAAGTCAGACTTGACACCAGAGAGGCTGAATACCGCACTGAGTCAATGCGGTCTTAGCCTCTCTGGTCTCAACACTCTGTCTGATTTTGGATTTTTTTTTTTTTTCTTCCAAAATCCGACTTGACACCAGAGAGGCTGAATACCGCACTGAGTCAATGCGGTCTTAGCCTCTCTGGTCTCAACACTCTGTCTGATTTTGGATTTTTTTTTTTTTTTCTAAAATCAGACTTGACACCAGAGAGGCTGAATACCGCACTGAGTCAATGCGGTCTTAGCCTCTCTGGTGTCAACACTCTGTCTGATTTTGGATTTTTTTTTTTTTCCAAAATCAGACTTGACACCAGAGAGGCTGAATACCGCACTGACTCAATGCGGTCTTAGCCTCTCTGGTGTCAACACTCTGTCTGATTTTGGATTTTTTTTTTTTTTCTAAAATCAGACTTGACACCAGAGAGGCTGAATACCGCACTGAGTCAATGCGGTCTTAGCCTCTCTGGTGTCAACACTCTGTCTGATTTTGGATTTTTTTTTTTTTTCCAAAGTCAGACTTGACACCAGAGAGGCTGAATACCGCACTGAGTCAATGCGGTCTTAGCCTCTCTGGTCTCAACACTCTGTCTGATTTTGGATTTTTTTTTTTCTTTTCCAAAATCAGACTTGACACCAGAGAGGCTGAATACCGCACTGAGTCAATGCGGTCTTAGCCTCTCTGGTGTCAACACTCTGTCTGATTTTGGATTTTTTTTTTTTTTTTCCAAAGTCAGACTTGACACCAGAGAGGCTGAATACCGCACTGAGTCAATGCGGTCTTAGCCTCTCTGGTCTCAACACTCTGTCTGATTTTGGATTTTTTTTTTTTTTCTTCCAAAATCCGACTTGACACCAGAGAGGCTGAATACCGCACTGAGTCAATGCGGTCTTAGCCTCTCTGGTCTCAACACTCTGTCTGATTTTGGATTTTTTTTTTTTTTTTTTCTAAAATCAGACTTGACACCAGAGAGGCTGAATACCGCACTGAGTCAATGCGGTCTTAGCCTCTCTGGTCTCAACACTCTGTCTGATTTTGGATTTTTTATTTTTTATTTTTCCAAAATCAGACTTGACACCAGAGAGGCTGAATACCGCACTGAGTCAATGCGGTCTTAGCCTCTCTGGTGTCAACACTCTGTCTGATTTTGGATTTTTTTATTTATTTTTTCCAAAATCAGACTTGACACCAGAGAGGCTGAATACCGCACTGAGTCAATGCGGTCTTAGCCTCTCTGGTCTCAACACTCTGTCTGATTTTGGATTTTTTTTTTTTTTTTTTCCAAAATCAGACTTGACACCAGAGAGGCTGAATACCGCACTGAGTCAATGCTGTCTTAGCCTCTCTGGTGTCAACACTCTGTCTGATTTTGGATTTTTTTTTTTTTTTTCCAAAATCAGACTTGACACCAGAGAGGCTGAATACCGCACTGAGTCAATGCTGTCTTAGCCTCTCTGGTGTCAACACTCTGTCTGATTTTGGATTTTTTTTTTTTTTTCCAAAATCAGACTTGACACCAGAGAGGCTGAATACCGCACTGAGTCAATGCGGTCTTAGCCTCTCTGGTCTCAACACTCTGTCTGATTTTGGATTTTTTTTTTTTTTTCCAAAATCAGACTTGACACCAGATAGGCTGAATACCGCACTGACTCAATGCGGTCTTAGCCTCTCTGGTGTCAACACTCTGTCTGATTTTGGATTTTTTTTTTTTTTTCTAAAATCAGACTTGACACCAGAGAGGCTGAATACCGCACTGAGTCAATGCGGTCTTAGCCTCTCTGGTGTCAACACTCTGTCTGATTTTGGATTTTTTTTTTTTTCCAAAATCAGACTTGACACCAGAGAGGCTGAATACCGCACTGAGTCAATGCGGTCTTAGCCTCTCTGGTGTCAACACTCTGTCTGATTTTGGATTTTTTTTTTTTTTTCCAAAGTCAGACTTGACACCAGAGAGGCTGACTACCGCACTGAGTCAATGCGGTCTTAGCCTCTCTGGTCTCAACACTCTGTCTGATTTTGGATTTTTTTTTTTTTTTTTCCAAAGTCAGACTTGACACCAGAGAGGCTGAATACCGCACTGAGTCAATGCGGTCTTAGCCTCTCTGGTCTCAACACTCTGTCTGATTTTGGATTTTTTTTTTTTTTTCTTCCAAAATCCGACTTGACACCAGAGAGGCTGAATACCGCACTGAGTCAATGCGGTCTTAGCCTCTCTGGTCTCAACACTCTGTCTGATTTTGGATTTTTTTTTTTTCTTTTCCAAAATCAGACTTGACACCAGAGAGGCTGAATACCGCACTGAGTCAATGCGGTCTTAGCCTCTCTGGTGTCAACACTCTGTCTGATTTTGGATTTTTTTTTTTTTTTTTCCAAAATCAGACTTGACACCAGAGAGGCTGAATACCGCACTGAGTCAATGCGGTCTTAGCCTCTCTGGTCTCAACACTCTGTCTGATTTTGGATTTTTTTTTTTTTTTTTTTCCAAAATCAGACTTGACACCAGAGAGGCTGAATACCGCACTGAGTCAATGCGGTCTTAGCCTCTCTGGTGTCAACACTCTGTCTGATTTTGGATTTTTTTTTTTTTTTCTAAAATCAGACTTGACACCAGAGAGGCTGAATACCGCACTGAGTCAATGCGGTCTTAGCCTCTCTGGTGTCAACACTCTGTCTGATTTTGGATTTTTTTTTTTTTCCAAAGTCAGACTTGACACCAGAGAGGCTGAATACTGCACTGAGTCAATGCGGTCTTAGCCTCTCTGGTCTCAACACTCTGTCTGATTTTGGATTTTTTTTTTTTTTTCCAAAATCAGACTTGACACCAGAGAGGCTGAATACCGCACTGAGTCAATGCGGTCTTAGCCTCTCTGGTCTCAACACTCTGTCTGATTTTGGATTTTTTATTTTTTATTTTTCCAAAATCAGACTTGACACCAGAGAGGCTGAATACCGCACTGAGTCAATGCGGTCTTAGCCTCTCTGGTGTCAACACTCTGTCTGATTTTGGATTTTTTTATTTATTTTTTCCAAAATCAGACTTGACACCAGAGAGGCTGAATACCGCACTGAGTCAATGCGGTCTTAGCCTCTCTGGTCTCAACACTCTGTCTGATTTTGGATTTTTTTTTTTTTTTTTCCAAAATCAGACTTGACACCAGAGAGGCTGAATACCGCACTGAGTCAATGCTGTCTTAGCCTCTCTGGTGTCAACACTCTGTCTGATTTTGGATTTTTTTTTTTTTTTCCAAAATCAGACTTGACACCAGAGAGGCTGAATACCGCACTGAGTCAATGCGGTCTTAGCCTCTCTGGTGTCAACACTCTGTCTGATTTTGGATTTTTTTTTTTTTTTTTCAAAAATCAGACTTGACACCAGAGAGGCTGAATACCGCACTGAGTCAATGCGGTCTTAGCCTCTCTGGTCTCAACACTCTGTCTGATTTTGGATTTTTTTTTTTTTTTTCCAAAATCAGACTTGACACCAGAGAGGCTGAATACCGCACTGAGTCAATGCGGTCTTAGCCTCTCTGGTGTCAACACTCTGTCTGATTTTGGATTTTTTTTTTTTTTTTCCAAAATCAGACTTGACACCAGAGAGGCTGAATACCGCACTGAGTCAATGCGGTCTTAGCCTCTCTGGTGTCAACACTCTGTCTGATTTTGGATTTTTTTTTTTTTTTTTCCAAAATCAGACTTGACACCAGAGAGGCTGAATACCGCACTGAGTCAATGCGGTCTTAGCCTCTCTGGTCTCAACACTCTGTCTGATTTTTTGATTTTTTTTTTTTTTTTTCCAAAATCAGACTTGACACCAGATAGGCTGAATACCGCACTGAGTCAATGCGGTCTTAGCCTCTCTGGTCTCAACACTCTGTCTGATTTTGGATTTTTTTTTTTTTTTTTCCAAAATCAGACTTGACACCAGAGAGGCTGAATACCGCACTGAGTCAATGCGGTCTTAGCCTCTCTGGTCTCAACACTCTGTCTGATTTTGGATTTTTTTTTTTTTTTTTCAAAATCAGACTTGACACCAGAGAGGCTGAATACCGCACTGAGTCAATGCGGTCTTAGCCTCTCTGGTGTCAACACTCTGTCTGATTTTGGATTTTTTTTTTTTTTCCAAAATCAGACTTGACACCAGAGAGGCTGAATACCGCACTGAGTCAATGCAGTCTTAGCCTCTCTGGTCTCAACACTCTGTCTGATTTTGGATTTTTTTTTTTTTTTCCCAAAATCAGACTTGACACCAGAGAGGCTGAATACCGCACTGAGTCAATGCGGTCTTAGCCTCTCTGGTCTCAACACTCTGTCTGATTTTGGATTTTTTTTTTTTTTCCAAAATCAGACTTGACACCAGAGAGGCTGAATACCGCACTGACTCAATGCGGTCTTAGCCTCTCTGGTGTCAACACTCTGTCTGATTTTGGATTTTTTTTTTTTTTTCTAAAATCAGACTTGACACCAGAGAGGCTGAATGCCGCACTGAGTCAATGCGGTCTTAGCCTCTCTGGTGTCAACACTCTGTCTGATTTTGGATTTTTTTTTTTTTCCAAAGTCAGACTTGACACCAGAGAGGCTGAATACCGCACTGAGTCAATGCGGTCTTAGCCTCTCTGGTCTCAACACTCTGTCTGATTTTGGATTTTTTTTTTTTTTTCTAAAATCAGACTTGACACCAGAGAGGCTGAATACCGCACTGAGTCAATGCAGTCTTAGCCTCTCTGGTGTCAACACTCTGTCTGATTTTGGATTTTTTTTTTTTTCCAAAATCAGACTTGACACCAGATGGGCTGAATACCGCACTGACTCAATGCGGTCTTAGCCTCTCTGGTGTCAACACTCTGTCTGATTTTGGATTTTTTTTTTTTTTCTAAAATCAGACTTGACACCAGAGAGGCTGAATACCGCACTGAGTCAATGCGGTCTTAGCCTCTCTGGTGTCAACACTCTGTCTGATTTTGGATTTTTTTTTTTTTTCCAAAGTCAGACTTGACACCAGAGAGGCTGAATACCGCACTGAGTCAATGCGGTCTTAGCCTCTCTGGTCTTAACACTCTGTCTGATTTTGGATTTTTTTTTTTTCTTTTCCAAAATCAGACTTGACACCAGAGAGGCTGAATACCGCACTGAGTCAATGCGGTCTTAGCCTCTCTGGTGTCAACACTCTGTCTGATTTTGGATTTTTTTTTTTTTTTTCCAAAGTCAGACTTGACACCAGAGAGGCTGAATTCCGCACTGAGTCAATGCGGTCTTAGCCTCTCTGGTCTCAACACTCTGTCTGATTTTGGATTTTTTTTTTTTTTTTCCAAAATCCGACTTGACACCAGAGAGGCTGAATACCGCACTGACTCAATGCGGTCTTAGCCTCTCTGGTGTCAACACTCTGTCTGATTTTGGATTTTTTTTTTTTTTTCTAAAATCAGACTTGACACCAGAGAGGCTGAATACCGCACTGAGTCAATGCGGTCTTAGCCTCTCTGGTGTCAACACTCTGTCTGATTTTGGATTTTTTTTTTTTTCCAAAATCAGACTTGACACCAGAGAGGCTGAATACCGCACTGACTCAATGCGGTCTTAGCCTCTCTGGTGTCAACACTCTGTCTGATTTTGGATTTTTTTTTTTTTTCTAAAATCAGACTTGACACCAGAGAGGCTGAATACCGCACTGAGTCAATGCGGTCTTAGCCTCTCTGGTGTCAACACTCTGTCTGATTTTGGATTTTTTTTTTTTTTCCAAAGTCAGACTTGACACCAGAGAGGCTGAATACCGCACTGAGTCAATGCGGTCTTAGCCTCTCTGGTCTCAACACTCTGTCTGATTTTGGATTTTTTTTTTTTCTTTTCCAAAATCAGACTTGACACCAGAGAGGCTGAATACCGCACTGAGTCAATGCGGTCTTAGCCTCTCTGGTGTCAACACTCTGTCTGATTTTGGATTTTTTTTTTTTTTTTTCCAAAGTCAGACTTGACACCAGAGAGGCTGAATACCGCACTGAGTCAATGCGGTCTTAGCCTCTCTGGTCTCAACACTCTGTCTGATTTTGGATTTTTTTTTTTTTTCTTCCAAAATCCGACTTGACACCAGAGAGGCTGAATACCGCACTGAGTCAATGCGGTCTTAGCCTCTCTGGTCTCAACACTCTGTCTGATTTTGGATTTTTTTTTTTTTTTCTAAAATCAGACTTGACACCAGAGAGGCTGAATACCGCACTGAGTCAATGCGGTCTTAGCCTCTCTGGTGTCAACACTCTGTCTGATTTTGGATTTTTTTTTTTTTCCAAAATCAGACTTGACACCAGAGAGGCTGAATACCGCACTGACTCAATGCGGTCTTAGCCTCTCTGGTGTCAACACTCTGTCTGATTTTGGATTTTTTTTTTTTTTCTAAAATCAGACTTGACACCAGAGAGGCTGAATACCGCACTGAGTCAATGCGGTCTTAGCCTCTCTGGTGTCAACACTCTGTCTGATTTTGGATTTTTTTTTTTTTTCCAAAGTCAGACTTGACACCAGAGAGGCTGAATACCGCACTGAGTCAATGCGGTCTTAGCCTCTCTGGTCTCAACACTCTGTCTGATTTTGGATTTTTTTTTTTTCTTTTCCAAAATCAGACTTGACACCAGAGAGGCTGAATACCGCACTGAGTCAATGCGGTCTTAGCCTCTCTGGTGTCAACACTCTGTCTGATTTTGGATTTTTTTTTTTTTTTTCCAAAGTCAGACTTGACACCAGAGAGGCTGAATACCGCACTGAGTCAATGCGGTCTTAGCCTCTCTGGTCTCAACACTCTGTCTGATTTTGGATTTTTTTTTTTTTTCTTCCAAAATCCGACTTGACACCAGAGAGGCTGAATACCGCACTGAGTCAATGCGGTCTTAGCCTCTCTGGTCTCAACACTCTGTCTGATTTTGGATTTTTTTTTTTTTTTTTTCTAAAATCAGACTTGACACCAGAGAGGCTGAATACCGCACTGAGTCAATGCGGTCTTAGCCTCTCTGGTCTCAACACTCTGTCTGATTTTGGATTTTTTATTTTTTATTTTTCCAAAATCAGACTTGACACCAGAGAGGCTGAATACCGCACTGAGTCAATGCGGTCTTAGCCTCTCTGGTGTCAACACTCTGTCTGATTTTGGATTTTTTTATTTATTTTTTCCAAAATCAGACTTGACACCAGAGAGGCTGAATACCGCACTGAGTCAATGCGGTCTTAGCCTCTCTGGTCTCAACACTCTGTCTGATTTTGGATTTTTTTTTTTTTTTTTCCAAAATCAGACTTGACACCAGAGAGGCTGAATACCGCACTGAGTCAATGCTGTCTTAGCCTCTCTGGTGTCAACACTCTGTCTGATTTTGGATTTTTTTTTTTTTTTCCAAAATCAGACTTGACACCAGAGAGGCTGAATACCGCACTGAGTCAATGCTGTCTTAGCCTCTCTGGTGTCAACACTCTGTCTGATTTTGGATTTTTTTTTTTTTTCCAAAATCAGACTTGACACCAGAGAGGCTGAATACCGCACTGAGTCAATGCGGTCTTAGCCTCTCTGGTCTCAACACTCTGTCTGATTTTGGATTTTTTTTTTTTTTCCAAAATCAGACTTGACACCAGATAGGCTGAATACCGCACTGACTCAATGCGGTCTTAGCCTCTCTGGTGTCAACACTCTGTCTGATTTTGGATTTTTTTTTTTTTTTCTAAAATCAGACTTGACACCAGAGAGGCTGAATACCGCACTGAGTCAATGCGGTCTTAGCCTCTCTGGTGTCAACACTCTGTCTGATTTTGGATTTTTTTTTTTTTCCAAAATCAGACTTGACACCAGAGAGGCTGAATACCGCACTGAGTCAATGCGGTCTTAGCCTCTCTGGTGTCAACACTCTGTCTGATTTTGGATTTTTTTTTTTTTTTCCAAAGTCAGACTTGACACCAGAGAGGCTGACTACCGCACTGAGTCAATGCGGTCTTAGCCTCTCTGGTCTCAACACTCTGTCTGATTTTGGATTTTTTTTTTTTTTTTTCCAAAGTCAGACTTGACACCAGAGAGGCTGAATACCGCACTGAGTCAATGCGGTCTTAGCCTCTCTGGTCTCAACACTCTGTCTGATTTTGGATTTTTTTTTTTTTTCTTCCAAAATCCGACTTGACACCAGAGAGGCTGAATACCGCACTGAGTCAATGCGGTCTTAGCCTCTCTGGTCTCAACACTCTGTCTGATTTTGGATTTTTTTTTTTTCTTTTCCAAAATCAGACTTGACACCAGAGAGGCTGAATACCGCACTGAGTCAATGCGGTCTTAGCCTCTCTGGTGTCAACACTCTGTCTGATTTTGGATTTTTTTTTTTTTTTTTCCAAAATCAGACTTGACACCAGAGAGGCTGAATACCGCACTGAGTCAATGCGGTCTTAGCCTCTCTGGTCTCAACACTCTGTCTGATTTTGGATTTTTTTTTTTTTTTTTTCCAAAATCAGACTTGACACCAGAGAGGCTGAATACCGCACTGAGTCAATGCGGTCTTAGCCTCTCTGGTGTCAACACTCTGTCTGATTTTGGATTTTTTTTTTTTTTTCTAAAATCAGACTTGACACCAGAGAGGCTGAATACCGCACTGAGTCAATGCGGTCTTAGCCTCTCTGGTGTCAACACTCTGTCTGATTTTGGATTTTTTTTTTTTTCCAAAGTCAGACTTGACACCAGAGAGGCTGAATACTGCACTGAGTCAATGCGGTCTTAGCCTCTCTGGTCTCAACACTCTGTCTGATTTTGGATTTTTTTTTTTTTTCCAAAATCAGACTTGACACCAGAGAGGCTGAATACCGCACTGAGTCAATGCGGTCTTAGCCTCTCTGGTCTCAACACTCTGTCTGATTTTGGATTTTTTATTTTTTATTTTTCCAAAATCAGACTTGACACCAGAGAGGCTGAATACCGCACTGAGTCAATGCGGTCTTAGCCTCTCTGGTGTCAACACTCTGTCTGATTTTGGATTTTTTTATTTATTTTTTCCAAAATCAGACTTGACACCAGAGAGGCTGAATACCGCACTGAGTCAATGCGGTCTTAGCCTCTCTGGTCTCAACACTCTGTCTGATTTTGGATTTTTTTTTTTTTTTTTCCAAAATCAGACTTGACACCAGAGAGGCTGAATACCGCACTGAGTCAATGCTGTCTTAGCCTCTCTGGTGTCAACACTCTGTCTGATTTTGGATTTTTTTTTTTTTTTCCAAAATCAGACTTGACACCAGAGAGGCTGAATACCGCACTGAGTCAATGCTGTCTTAGCCTCTCTGGTGTCAACACTCTGTCTGATTTTGGATTTTTTTTTTTTTTCCAAAATCAGACTTGACACCAGAGAGGCTGAATACCGCACTGAGTCAATGCGGTCTTAGCCTCTCTGGTGTCAACACTCTGTCTGATTTTGGATTTTTTTTTTTTTTCCAAAGTCAGACTTGACACCAGAGAGGCTGAATACCGCACTGAGTCAATGCGGTCTTAGCCTCTCTGGTCTTAACACTCTGTCTGATTTTGGATTTTTTTTTTTTCTTTTCCAAAATCAGACTTGACACCAGAGAGGCTGAATACCGCACTGAGTCAATGCGGTCTTAGCCTCTCTGGTGTCAACACTCTGTCTGATTTTGGATTTTTTTTTTTTTTTTCCAAAGTCAGACTTGACACCAGAGAGGCTGAATTCCGCACTGAGTCAATGCGGTCTTAGCCTCTCTGGTCTCAACACTCTGTCTGATTTTGGATTTTTTTTTTTTTTTTCCAAAATCCGACTTGACACCAGAGAGGCTGAATACCGCACTGACTCAATGCGGTCTTAGCCTCTCTGGTGTCAACACTCTGTCTGATTTTGGATTTTTTTTTTTTTTTCTAAAATCAGACTTGACACCAGAGAGGCTGAATACCGCACTGAGTCAATGCGGTCTTAGCCTCTCTGGTGTCAACACTCTGTCTGATTTTGGATTTTTTTTTTTTTCCAAAATCAGACTTGACACCAGAGAGGCTGAATACCGCACTGACTCAATGCGGTCTTAGCCTCTCTGGTGTCAACACTCTGTCTGATTTTGGATTTTTTTTTTTTTTCTAAAATCAGACTTGACACCAGAGAGGCTGAATACCGCACTGAGTCAATGCGGTCTTAGCCTCTCTGGTGTCAACACTCTGTCTGATTTTGGATTTTTTTTTTTTTTCCAAAGTCAGACTTGACACCAGAGAGGCTGAATACCGCACTGAGTCAATGCGGTCTTAGCCTCTCTGGTCTCAACACTCTGTCTGATTTTGGATTTTTTTTTTTTCTTTTCCAAAATCAGACTTGACACCAGAGAGGCTGAATACCGCACTGAGTCAATGCGGTCTTAGCCTCTCTGGTGTCAACACTCTGTCTGATTTTGGATTTTTTTTTTTTTTTTCCAAAGTCAGACTTGACACCAGAGAGGCTGAATACCGCACTGAGTCAATGCGGTCTTAGCCTCTCTGGTCTCAACACTCTGTCTGATTTTGGATTTTTTTTTTTTTTCTTCCAAAATCCGACTTGACACCAGAGAGGCTGAATACCGCACTGAGTCAATGCGGTCTTAGCCTCTCTGGTCTCAACACTCTGTCTGATTTTGGATTTTTTTTTTTTCTTTTCCAAAATCAGACTTGACACCAGAGAGGCTGAATACCGCACTGAGTCAATGCGGTCTTAGCCTCTCTGGTGTCAACACTCTGTCTGATTTTGGATTTTTTTTTTTTTTTTTCCAAAATCAGACTTGACACCAGAGAGGCTGAATACCGCACTGAGTCAATGCTGTCTTAGCCTCTCTGGTGTCAACACTCTGTCTGATTTTGGATTTTTTTTTTTTTTTCCAAAATCAGACTTGACACCAGAGAGGCTGAATACCGCACTGAGTCAATGCTGTCTTAGCCTCTCTGGTGTCAACACTCTGTCTGATTTTGGATTTTTTTTTTTTTTCCAAAATCAGACTTGACACCAGAGAGGCTGAATACCGCACTGAGTCAATGCGGTCTTAGCCTCTCTGGTCTCAACACTCTGTCTGATTTTGGATTTTTTTTTTTTTTCCAAAATCAGACTTGACACCAGATAGGCTGAATACCGCACTGACTCAATGCGGTCTTAGCCTCTCTGGTGTCAACACTCTGTCTGATTTTGGATTTTTTTTTTTTTTTCTAAAATCAGACTTGACACCAGAGAGGCTGAATACCGCACTGAGTCAATGCGGTCTTAGCCTCTCTGGTGTCAACACTCTGTCTGATTTTGGATTTTTTTTTTTTTTCCAAAATCAGACTTGACACCAGAGAGGCTGAATACCGCACTGAGTCAATGCGGTCTTAGCCTCTCTGGTGTCAACACTCTGTCTGATTTTGGATTTTTTTTTTTTTTTCCAAAGTCAGACTTGACACCAGAGAGGCTGACTACCGCACTGAGTCAATGCGGTCTTAGCCTCTCTGGTCTCAACACTCTGTCTGATTTTGGATTTTTTTTTTTTTTTTTCCAAAGTCAGACTTGACACCAGAGAGGCTGAATACCGCACTGAGTCAATGCGGTCTTAGCCTCTCTGGTCTCAACACTCTGTCTGATTTTGGATTTTTTTTTTTTTTCTTCCAAAATCCGACTTGACACCAGAGAGGCTGAATACCGCACTGAGTCAATGCGGTCTTAGCCTCTCTGGTCTCAACACTCTGTCTGATTTTGGATTTTTTTTTTTTCTTTTCCAAAATCAGACTTGACACCAGAGAGGCTGAATACCGCACTGAGTCAATGCGGTCTTAGCCTCTCTGGTGTCAACACTCTGTCTGATTTTGGATTTTTTTTTTTTTTTTTCCAAAATCAGACTTGACACCAGAGAGGCTGAATACCGCACTGAGTCAATGCGGTCTTAGCCTCTCTGGTCTCAACACTCTGTCTGATTTTGGATTTTTTTTTTTTTTTTTTCCAAAATCAGACTTGACACCAGAGAGGCTGAATACCGCACTGAGTCAATGCGGTCTTAGCCTCTCTGGTGTCAACACTCTGTCTGATTTTGGATTTTTTTTTTTTTTTCTAAAATCAGACTTGACACCAGAGAGGCTGAATACCGCACTGAGTCAATGCGGTCTTAGCCTCTCTGGTGTCAACACTCTGTCTGATTTTGGATTTTTTTTTTTTTCCAAAGTCAGACTTGACACCAGAGAGGCTGAATACTGCACTGAGTCAATGCGGTCTTAGCCTCTCTGGTCTCAACACTCTGTCTGATTTTGGATTTTTTTTTTTTTTCCAAAATCAGACTTGACACCAGAGAGGCTGAATACCGCACTGAGTCAATGCGGTCTTAGCCTCTCTGGTCTCAACACTCTGTCTGATTTTGGATTTTTTATTTTTTATTTTTCCAAAATCAGACTTGACACCAGAGAGGCTGAATACCGCACTGAGTCAATGCGGTCTTAGCCTCTCTGGTGTCAACACTCTGTCTGATTTTGGATTTTTTTATTTATTTTTTCCAAAATCAGACTTGACACCAGAGAGGCTGAATACCGCACTGAGTCAATGCGGTCTTAGCCTCTCTGGTCTCAACACTCTGTCTGATTTTGGATTTTTTTTTTTTTTTTTCCAAAATCAGACTTGACACCAGAGAGGCTGAATACCGCACTGAGTCAATGCTGTCTTAGCCTCTCTGGTGTCAACACTCTGTCTGATTTTGGATTTTTTTTTTTTTTTCCAAAATCAGACTTGACACCAGAGAGGCTGAATACCGCACTGAGTCAATGCTGTCTTAGCCTCTCTGGTGTCAACACTCTGTCTGATTTTGGATTTTTTTTTTTTTTCCAAAATCAGACTTGACACCAGAGAGGCTGAATACCGCACTGAGTCAATGCGGTCTTAGCCTCTCTGGTGTCAACACTCTGTCTGATTTTGGATTTTTTTTTTTTTTCCAAAGTCAGACTTGACACCAGAGAGGCTGAATACCGCACTGAGTCAATGCGGTCTTAGCCTCTCTGGTCTTAACACTCTGTCTGATTTTGGATTTTTTTTTTTTCTTTTCCAAAATCAGACTTGACACCAGAGAGGCTGAATACCGCACTGAGTCAATGCGGTCTTAGCCTCTCTGGTGTCAACACTCTGTCTGATTTTGGATTTTTTTTTTTTTTTTCCAAAGTCAGACTTGACACCAGAGAGGCTGAATTCCGCACTGAGTCAATGCGGTCTTAGCCTCTCTGGTCTCAACACTCTGTCTGATTTTGGATTTTTTTTTTTTTTTTCCAAAATCCGACTTGACACCAGAGAGGCTGAATACCGCACTGACTCAATGCGGTCTTAGCCTCTCTGGTGTCAACACTCTGTCTGATTTTGGATTTTTTTTTTTTTTTCTAAAATCAGACTTGACACCAGAGAGGCTGAATACCGCACTGAGTCAATGCGGTCTTAGCCTCTCTGGTGTCAACACTCTGTCTGATTTTGGATTTTTTTTTTTTTCCAAAATCAGACTTGACACCAGAGAGGCTGAATACCGCACTGACTCAATGCGGTCTTAGCCTCTCTGGTGTCAACACTCTGTCTGATTTTGGATTTTTTTTTTTTTTCTAAAATCAGACTTGACACCAGAGAGGCTGAATACCGCACTGAGTCAATGCGGTCTTAGCCTCTCTGGTGTCAACACTCTGTCTGATTTTGGATTTTTTTTTTTTTTCCAAAGTCAGACTTGACACCAGAGAGGCTGAATACCGCACTGAGTCAATGCGGTCTTAGCCTCTCTGGTCTCAACACTCTGTCTGATTTTGGATTTTTTTTTTTTCTTTTCCAAAATCAGACTTGACACCAGAGAGGCTGAATACCGCACTGAGTCAATGCGGTCTTAGCCTCTCTGGTGTCAACACTCTGTCTGATTTTGGATTTTTTTTTTTTTTTTCCAAAGTCAGACTTGACACCAGAGAGGCTGAATACCGCACTGAGTCAATGCGGTCTTAGCCTCTCTGGTCTCAACACTCTGTCTGATTTTGGATTTTTTTTTTTTTTCTTCCAAAATCCGACTTGACACCAGAGAGGCTGAATACCGCACTGAGTCAATGCGGTCTTAGCCTCTCTGGTCTCAACACTCTGTCTGATTTTGGATTTTTTTTTTTTCTTTTCCAAAATCAGACTTGACACCAGAGAGGCTGAATACCGCACTGAGTCAATGCGGTCTTAGCCTCTCTGGTGTCAACACTCTGTCTGATTTTGGATTTTTTTTTTTTTTTTTCCAAAATCAGACTTGACACCAGAGAGGCTGAATACCGCACTGAGTCAATGCGGTCTTAGCCTCTCTGGTCTCAACACTCTGTCTGATTTTGGATTTTTTTTTTTTTTTTTTCCAAAATCAGACTTGACACCAGAGAGGCTGAATACCGCACTGAGTCAATGCGGTCTTAGCCTCTCTGGTGTCAACACTCTGTCTGATTTTGGATTTTTTTTTTTTTTTCTAAAATCAGACTTGACACCAGAGAGGCTGAATACCGCACTGAGTCAATGCGGTCTTAGCCTCTCTGGTGTCAACACTCTGTCTGATTTTGGATTTTTTTTTTTTTCCAAAGTCAGACTTGACACCAGAGAGGCTGAATACTGCACTGAGTCAATGCGGTCTTAGCCTCTCTGGTCTCAACACTCTGTCTGATTTTGGATTTTTTTTTTTTTTCCAAAATCAGACTTGACACCAGAGAGGCTGAATACCGCACTGAGTCAATGCGGTCTTAGCCTCTCTGGTCTCAACACTCTGTCTGATTTTGGATTTTTTATTTTTTATTTTTCCAAAATCAGACTTGACACCAGAGAGGCTGAATACCGCACTGAGTCAATGCGGTCTTAGCCTCTCTGGTGTCAACACTCTGTCTGATTTTGGATTTTTTTATTTATTTTTTCCAAAATCAGACTTGACACCAGAGAGGCTGAATACCGCACTGAGTCAATGCGGTCTTAGCCTCTCTGGTCTCAACACTCTGTCTGATTTTGGATTTTTTTTTTTTTTTTTCCAAAATCAGACTTGACACCAGAGAGGCTGAATACCGCACTGAGTCAATGCTGTCTTAGCCTCTCTGGTGTCAACACTCTGTCTGATTTTGGATTTTTTTTTTTTTTTCAAAAATCAGACTTGACACCAGAGAGGCTGAATACCGCACTGAGTCAATGCTGTCTTAGCCTCTCTGGTGTCAACACTCTGTCTGATTTTGGATTTTTTTTTTTTTTCCAAAATCAGACTTGACACCAGAGAGGCTGAATACCGCACTGAGTCAATGCGGTCTTAGCCTCTCTGGTCTCAACACTCTGTCTGATTTTGGATTTTTTTTTTTTTTCCAAAATCAGACTTGACACCAGATAGGCTGAATACCGCACTGACTCAATGCGGTCTTAGCCTCTCTGGTGTCAACACTCTGTCTGATTTTGGATTTTTTTTTTTTTTTCTAAAATCAGACTTGACACCAGAGAGGCTGAATACCGCACTGAGTCAATGCGGTCTTAGCCTCTCTGGTGTCAACACTCTGTCTGATTTTGGATTTTTTTTTTTTTCCAAAATCAGACTTGACACCAGAGAGGCTGAATACCGCACTGAGTCAATGCGGTCTTAGCCTCTCTGGTGTCAACACTCTGTCTGATTTTGGATTTTTTTTTTTTTTTCCAAAGTCAGACTTGACACCAGAGAGGCTGAATACCGCACTGAGTCAATGCCGTCTTAGCCTCTCTGGTCTCAACACTCTGTCTGATTTTGGATTTTTTTTTTTTTTTTTCCAAAATCAGACTTGACACCAGAGAGGCTGAATACCGCACTGAGTCAATGCTGTCTTAGCCTCTCTGGTGTCAACACTCTGTCTGATTTTGGATTTTTTTTTTTTTTCCAAAATCAGACTTGACACCAGAGAGGCTGAATACCGCACTGAGTCAATGCGGTCTTAGCCTCTCTGGTCTCAACACTCTGTCTGATTTTGGATTTTTTTTTTTTTCCAAAATCAGACTTGACACCAGAGAGGCTGAATACCGCACTGACTCAATGCGGTCTTAGCCTCTCTGGTGTCAACACTCTGTCTGATTTTTGATTTTTTTTTTTTTTTCTAAAATCAGACTTGACACCAGAGAGGCTGAATACCGCACTGAGTCAATGCGGTCTTAGCCTCTCTGGTGTCAACACTCTGTCTGATTTGGGATTTTTTTTTTTTTTTCCAAAATCAGACTTGACACCAGAGAGGCTGAATACCGCACTGAGTCAATGCTGTCTTAGCCTCTCTGGTGTCAACACTCTGTCTGATTTTGGATTTTTTTTTTTTTTCCAAAATCAGACTTGACACCAGAGAGGCTGAATACCGCACTGAGTCAATGCGGTCTTAGCCTCTCTGGTCTCAACACTCTGTCTGATTTTGGATTTTTTTTTTTTTTCCAAAATCAGACTTGACACCAGATAGGCTGAATACCGCACTGACTCAATGCGGTCTTAGCCTCTCTGGTGTCAACACTCTGTCTGATTTTGGATTTTTTTTTTTTTTTCTAAAATCAGACTTGACACCAGAGAGGCTGAATACCGCACTGAGTCAATGCGGTCTTAGCCTCTCTGGTGTCAACACTCTGTCTGATTTTGGATTTTTTTTTTTTTCCAAAATCAGACTTGACACCAGAGAGGCTGAATACCGCACTGAGTCAATGCGGTCTTAGCCTCTCTGGTGTCAACACTCTGTCTGATTTTGGATTTTTTTTTTTTTTTCCAAAGTCAGACTTGACACCAGAGAGGCTGAATACCGCACTGAGTCAATGCCATCTTAGCCTCTCTGGTCTCAACACTCTGTCTGATTTTGGATTTTTTTTTTTTTTTTTCCAAAATCAGACTTGACACCAGAGAGGCTGAATACCGCACTGAGTCAATGCTGTCTTAGCCTCTCTGGTGTCAACACTCTGTCTGATTTTGGATTTTTTTTTTTTTTCCAAAATCAGACTTGACACCAGAGAGGCTGAATACCGCACTGAGTCAATGCGGTCTTAGCCTCTCTGGTCTCAACACTCTGTCTGATTTTGGATTTTTTTTTTTTTTCCAAAATCAGACTTGACACCAGAGAGGCTGAATACCGCACTGACTCAATGCGGTCTTAGCCTCTCTGGTGTCAACACTCTGTCTGATTTTTGATTTTTTTTTTTTTTTCTAAAATCAGACTTGACACCAGAGAGGCTGAATACCGCACTGAGTCAATGCGGTCTTAGCCTCTCTGGTGTCAACACTCTGTCTGATTTTGGATTTTTTTTTTTTTTCCAAAGTCAGACTTGACACCAGAGAGGCTGAATACCGCACTGAGTCAATGCGGTCTTAGCCTCTCTGGTCTCAACACTCTGTCTGATTTTGGATTTTTTTTTTTTCTTTTCCAAAATCAGACTTGACACCAGAGAGGCTGAATACCGCACTGAGTCAATGCGGTCTTAGCCTCTCTGGTGTCAACACTCTGTCTGATTTTGGATTTTTTTTTTTTTTTTCCAAAGTCAGACTTGACACCAGAGAGGCTGAATACCGCACTGAGTCAATGCGGTCTTAGCCTCTCTGGTCTCAACACTCTGTCTGATTTTGGATTTTTTTTTTTTTTTTCCAAAATCCGACTTGACACCAGAGAGGCTGAATACCGCACTGAGTCAATGCGGTCTTAGCCTCTCTGGTCTCAACACTCTGTCTGATTTTGGATTTTTTTTTTTTCTTTTCCAAAATCAGACTTGACACCAGAGAGGCTGAATACCGCACTGAGTCAATGCGGTCTTAGCCTCTCTGGTGTCAACACTCTGTCTGATTTTGGATTTTTTTTTTTTTTTTTCCAAAATCAGACTTGACACCAGAGAGGCTGAATACCGCACTGAGTCAATGCGGTCTTAGCCTCTCTGGTCTCAACACTCTGTCTGATTTTGGATTTTTTTTTTTTTTTTTTTCCAAAATCAGACTTGACACCAGAGAGGCTGAATACCGCACTGAGTCAATGCGGTCTTAGCCTCTCTGGTGTCAACACTCTGTCTGATTTTGGATTTTTTTTTTTTTTTCTAAAATCAGACTTGACACCAGAGAGGCTGAATACCGCACTGAGTCAATGCGGTCTTAGCCTCTCTGGTGTCAACACTCTGTCTGATTTTGGATTTTTTTTTTTTCCAAAGTCAGACTTGACACCAGAGAGGCTGAATACCGCACTGAGTCAATGCGGTCTTAGCCTCTCTGGTCTCAACACTCTGTCTGATTTTGGATTTTTTTTTTTTTTCCAAAATCAGACTTGACACCAGAGAGGCTGAATACCGCACTGAGTCAATGCGGTCTTAGCCTCTCTGGTCTCAACACTCTGTCTGATTTTGGATTTTTTTTTTTTTTTTTTTTCCAAAATCAGACTTGACACCAGAGAGGCTGAATACCGCACTGAGTCAATGCGGTCTTAGCCTCTCTGGTGTCAACACTCTGTCTGATTTTGGATTTTTTTTTTTTTTTTTTTCAAAATCAGACTTGACACCAGAGAGGCTGAATACCGCACTGAGTCAATGCGGTCTTAGCCTCTCTGGTCTCAACACTCTGTCTGATTTTGGATTTTTTTTTTTTTTTTTCCAAAATCAGACTTGACACCAGAGAGGCTGAATACCGCACTGAGTCAATGCTGTCTTAGCCTCTCTGGTGTCAACACTCTGTCTGATTTTGGATTTTTTTTTTTTTTCCAAAATCAGACTTGACACCAGAGAGGCTGAATACCGCACTGAGTCAATGCGGTCTTAGCCTCTCTGGTCTCAACACTCTGTCTGATTTTGGATTTTTTTTTTTTTTCCAAAATCAGACTTGACACCAGATAGGCTGAATACCGCACTGACTCAATGCGGTCTTAGCCTCTCTGGTGTCAACACTCTGTCTGATTTTGGATTTTTTTTTTTTTTTCTAAAATCAGACTTGACACCAGAGAGGCTGAATACCGCACTGAGTCAATGCAGTCTTAGCCTCTCTGGTGTCAACACTCTGTCTGATTTTGGATTTTTTTTTTTTTCCAAAATCAGACTTGACACCAGAGAGGCTGAATACCGCACTGAGTCAATGCGGTCTTAGCCTCTCTGGTGTCAACACTCTGTCTGATTTTGGATTTTTTTTTTTTTTCCAAAGTCAGACTTGACACCAGAGAGGCTGAATACCGCACTGAGTCAATGCTGTCTTAGCCTCTCTGGTCTCAACACTCTGTCTGATTTTGGATTTTTTTTTTTTTTTTTCCAAAATCAGACTTGACACCAGAGAGGCTGAATACCGCACTGAGTCAATGCTGTCTTAGCCTCTCTGGTGTCAACACTCTGTCTGATTTTGGATTTTTTTTTTTTTTCCAAAATCAGACTTGACACCAGAGAGGCTGAATACCGCACTGAGTCAATGCGGTCTTAGCCTCTCTGGTCTCAACACTCTGTCTGATTTTGGATTTTTTTTTTTTTTCCAAAATCAGACTTGACACCAGATAGGCTGAATACCGCACTGACTCAATGCGGTCTTAGCCTCTCTGGTGTCAACACTCTGTCTGATTTTGGATTTTTTTTTTTTTTTTTTCCAAAATCAGACTTGACACCAGAGAGGCTGAATACCGCACTGACTCAATGCGGTCTTAGCCTCTCTGGTGTCAACACTCTGTCTGATTTTGGATTTTTTTTTTTTTTCTAAAATCAGACTTGACACCAGAGAGGCTGAATACCGCACTGAGTCAATGCGGTCTTAGCCTCTCTGGTGTCAACACTCTGTCTGATTTTGGATTTTTTTTTTTTTCCAAAGTCAGACTTGACACCAGAGAGGCTGAATACCGCACTGAGTCAATGCGGTCTTAGCCTCTCTGGTCTCAACACTCTGTCTGATTTTGGATTTTTTTTTTTTTTTTCCAAAATCAGACTTGACACCAGATAGGCTGAATACCGCACTGAGTCAATGCGGTCTTAGCCTCTCTGGTGTCAACACTCTGTCTGATTTTGGATTTTTTTTTTTTTTTCCATAATCAGACTTGACACCAGAGAGGCTGAATACCGCACTGAGTCAATGCGGTCTTAGCCTCTCTGGTCTCAACACTCTGTCTGACTTTGGATTTTTTTTTTCTTTTCCAAAATCAGACTTGACACCAGAGAGGCTGAATACCGCACTGAGTCAATGCGGTCTTAGCCTCTCTGGTGTCAACACACTGTCTGATTTTGGATTTTTTTTTTTTTTCCAAAGTCAGACTTGACACCAGAGAGGCTGAATACCGCACTGAGTCAATGCGGTCTTAGCCTCTCTGGTCTCAACACTCTGTCTGATTTTGGATTTTTTTTTTTTTTTTTTTAAAAATCAGACTTGACACCAGAGAGGCTGAATACTGCACTGAGTCAATGCGGTCTTAGCCTCTCTGGTCTCAACACTCTGTCTGATTTTGGATTTTTTTTTTTTTTTTCCAAAATCAGACTTGACACCAGAGAGGCTGAATACCGCACTGAGTCAATGCGGTCTTAGCCTCTCTGGTGTCAACACTCTGTCTGATTTTGGATTTTTTTTTTTTTTTCCAAAATCAGACTTGACACCAGAGAGGCTGAATACCGCACTGAGTCAATGCGGTCTTAGCCTCTCTGGTGTCAACACTCTGTCTGATTTTGGATTTTTTTTTTTTTTTTTCCAAAATCAGATTTGACACCAGAGAGGCTGAATACCGCACTGAGTCAATGCGGTCTTAGCCTCTCTGGTCTCAACACTCTGTCTGATTTAGGATTTTTTTTTATTTTTTTCCAAAATCAGACTTGACACCAGATAGGCTGAATACCGCACTGAGTCAATGCAGTCTTAGCCTCTCTGGTCTCAACACTCTGTCTGATTTTGGATTTTTTTTTTTTTTTTTCCAAAATCAGACTTGACACCAGAGAGGCTGAATACCGCACTGAGTCAATGCGGTCTTAGCCTCTCTGGTCTCAACACTCTGTCTGATTTTGGATTTTTTTTTTTTTTTTTTTTAAATCAGACTTGACACCAGAGAGGCTGAATACCGCACTGAGTCAATGCAGTCTTAGCCTCTCTGGTGTCAACACTCTGTCTGATTTTGGATTTTTTTTTTTTTCCAAAATCAGACTTGACACCAGAGAGGCTGAATGCCGCACTGAGTCAATGCGGTCTTAGCCTCTCTGGTCTCAACACTCTGTCTGATTTTGGATTTTTTTTTTTTTTTCCCAAAATCAGACTTGACACCAGAGAGGCTGAATACCGCACTGAGTCAATGCGGTCTTAGCCTCTCTGGTCTCAACACTCTGTCTGATTTTGGATTTTTTTTTTTTTTCCAAAATCAGACTTGACACCAGAGTGGCTGAATACCGCACTGAGTCAATGCGGTCTTAGCCTCTCTGGTGTCAACACTCTGTCTGATTTTGGATTTTTTTTTTTTTTCCAAAATCAGACTTGACACCAGAGAGGCTGAATACCGCACTGAGTCAATGCGGTCTTAGCCTCTCTGGTGTCAACACTGTCTGATTTTGGATTTTTTTTTTTTTTCCAAAATCAGACTTGACACCAGAGAGGCTGAATACCGCACTGAGTCAATGCGGTCTTAGCCTCTCTGGTGTCAACACTCTGTCTGATTTTGGATTTTTTTTTTTTTTCCAAAATCAGACTTGACACCAGAGAGGCTGAATACCGCACTGAGTCAATGCGGTCTTAGCCTCTCTGGTCTCAACACTCTGTCTGATTTTGGATTTTTTTTTTTTTTTTCCCAAAATCAGACTTGACACCAGAGAGGCTGAATACCGCACTGAGTCAATGCGGTCTTAGCCTCTCTGGTCTCAACACTCTGTCTGATTTTGGATTTTTTTTTTTTTTTCCAAAATCAGACTTGACACCAGAGAGGCTGAATACCGCACTGAGTCAATGCGGTCTTAGCCTCTCTGGTGTCAACACTCTGTCTGATTTTGGATTTTTTTTTTTTTTCCAAAATCAGACTTGACACCAGAGAGGCTGAATACCGCACTGAGTCAATGCGGTCTTAGCCTCTCTGGTGTCAACACTCTGTCTGATTTTGGATTTTTTATTTTTTTTCCAAAATCAGACTTGACAACAGAGAGGCTGAATACCGCACTGAGTCAATGCTGTCTTAGCCTCTCTGGTGTCAACACTCTGTCTGATTTTGGATTTTTTTTTTTTTTCCAAAATCAGACTTGACACCAGAGAGGCTGAATACCGCACTGAGTCAATGCGGTCTTAGCCTCTCTGGTCTCAACACTCTGTCTGATTTTGGATTTTTTTTTTTTTTCCAAAATCAGACTTGACACCAGATAGGCTGAATACCGCACTGACTCAATGCGGTCTTAGCCTCTCTGGTGTCAACACTCTGTCTGATTTTGGATTTTTTTTTTTTTTTCTAAAATCAGACTTGACACCAGAGAGGCTGAATACCGCACTGAGTCAATGCAGTCTTAGCCTCTCTGGTGTCAACACTCTGTCTGATTTTGGATTTTTTTTTTTTTCCAAAATCAGACTTGACACCAGAGAGGCTGAATACCGCACTGAGTCAATGCGGTCTTAGCCTCTCTGGTGTCAACACTCTGTCTGATTTTGGATTTTTTTTTTTTTTCCAAAGTCAGACTTGACACCAGAGAGGCTGAATACCGCACTGAGTCAATGCTGTCTTAGCCTCTCTGGTCTCAACACTCTGTCTGATTTTGGATTTTTTTTTTTTTTTTTTCCAAAATCAGACTTGACACCAGAGAGGCTGAATACCGCACTGAGTCAATGCTGTCTTAGCCTCTCTGGTGTCAACACTCTGTCTGATTTTGGATTTTTTTTTTTTTTCCAAAATCAGACTTGACACCAGAGAGGCTGAATACCGCACTGAGTCAATGCGGTCTTAGCCTCTCTGGTCTCAACACTCTGTCTGATTTTGGATTTTTTTTTTTTTTCCAAAATCAGACTTGACACCAGATAGGCTGAATACCGCACTGACTCAATGCGGTCTTAGCCTCTCTGGTGTCAACACTCTGTCTGATTTTGGATTTTTTTTTTTTTTTTTTTCCAAAATCAGACTTGACACCAGAGAGGCTGAATACCGCACTGACTCAATGCGGTCTTAGCCTCTCTGGTGTCAACACTCTGTCTGATTTTGGATTTTTTTTTTTTTTCTAAAATCAGACTTGACACCAGAGAGGCTGAATACCGCACTGAGTCAATGCGGTCTTAGCCTCTCTGGTGTCAACACTCTGTCTGATTTTGGATTTTTTTTTTTTTCCAAAGTCAGACTTGACACCAGAGAGGCTGAATACCGCACTGAGTCAATGCGGTCTTAGCCTCTCTGGTCTCAACACTCTGTCTGATTTTGGATTTTTTTTTTTTTTTTCCAAAATCAGACTTGACACCAGATAGGCTGAATACCGCACTGAGTCAATGCGGTCTTAGCCTCTCTGGTGTCAACACTCTGTCTGATTTTGGATTTTTTTTTTTTTTTCCATAATCAGACTTGACACCAGAGAGGCTGAATACCGCACTGAGTCAATGCGGTCTTAGCCTCTCTGGTCTCAACACTCTGTCTGACTTTGGATTTTTTTTTTCTTTTCCAAAATCAGACTTGACACCAGAGAGGCTGAATACCGCACTGAGTCAATGCGGTCTTAGCCTCTCTGGTGTCAACACACTGTCTGATTTTGGATTTTTTTTTTTTTTCCAAAGTCAGACTTGACACCAGAGAGGCTGAATACCGCACTGAGTCAATGCGGTCTTAGCCTCTCTGGTCTCAACACTCTGTCTGATTTTGGATTTTTTTTTTTTTTTTTTCAAAAATCAGACTTGACACCAGAGAGGCTGAATACTGCACTGAGTCAATGCGGTCTTAGCCTCTCTGGTCTCAACACTCTGTCTGATTTTGGATTTTTTTTTTTTTTTTCCAAAATCAGACTTGACACCAGAGAGGCTGAATACCGCACTGAGTCAATGCGGTCTTAGCCTCTCTGGTGTCAACACTCTGTCTGATTTTGGATTTTTTTTTTTTTTTCCAAAATCAGACTTGACACCAGAGAGGCTGAATACCGCACTGAGTCAATGCGGTCTTAGCCTCTCTGGTGTCAACACTCTGTCTGATTTTGGATTTTTTTTTTTTTTTTTCCAAAATCAGATTTGACACCAGAGAGGCTGAATACCGCACTGAGTCAATGCGGTCTTAGCCTCTCTGGTCTCAACACTCTGTCTGATTTAGGATTTTTTTTTATTTTTTTCCAAAATCAGACTTGACACCAGATAGGCTGAATACCGCACTGAGTCAATGCAGTCTTAGCCTCTCTGGTCTCAACACTCTGTCTGATTTTGGATTTTTTTTTTTTTTTTTCCAAAATCAGACTTGACACCAGAGAGGCTGAATACCGCACTGAGTCAATGCGGTCTTAGCCTCTCTGGTCTCAACACTCTGTCTGATTTTGGATTTTTTTTTTTTTTTTTTTAAATCAGACTTGACACCAGAGAGGCTGAATACCGCACTGAGTCAATGCAGTCTTAGCCTCTCTGGTGTCAACACTCTGTCTGATTTTGGATTTTTTTTTTTTTTCCAAAATCAGACTTGACACCAGAGAGGCTGAATACCGCACTGAGTCAATGCGGTCTTAGCCTCTCTGGTCTCAACACTCTGTCTGATTTTGGATTTTTTTTTTTTTTTCCCAAAATCAGACTTGACACCAGAGAGGCTGAATACCGCACTGAGTCAATGCGGTCTTAGCCTCTCTGGTCTCAACACTCTGTCTGATTTTGGATTTTTTTTTTTTTTCCAAAATCAGACTTGACACCAGAGTGGCTGAATACCGCACTGAGTCAATGCGGTCTTAGCCTCTCTGGTGTCAACACTCTGTCTGATTTTGGATTTTTTTTTTTTTTCCAAAATCAGACTTGACACCAGAGAGGCTGAATACCGCACTGAGTCAATGCGGTCTTAGCCTCTCTGGTGTCAACACTGTCTGATTTTGGATTTTTTTTTTTTTTCCAAAATCAGACTTGACACCAGAGAGGCTGAATACCGCACTGAGTCAATGCGGTCTTAGCCTCTCTGGTGTCAACACTCTGTCTGATTTTGGATTTTTTTTTTTTTTCCAAAATCAGACTTGACACCAGAGAGGCTGAATACCGCACTGAGTCAATGCGGTCTTAGCCTCTCTGGTCTCAACACTCTGTCTGATTTTGGATTTTTTTTTTTTTTTTCCCAAAATCAGACTTGACACCAGAGAGGCTGAATACCGCACTGAGTCAATGCGGTCTTAGCCTCTCTGGTCTCAACACTCTGTCTGATTTTGGATTTTTTTTTTTTTTTCCAAAATCAGACTTGACACCAGAGAGGCTGAATACCGCACTGAGTCAATGCGGTCTTAGCCTCTCTGGTGTCAACACTCTGTCTGATTTTGGATTTTTTTTTTTTTTCCAAAATCAGACTTGACACCAGAGAGGCTGAATACCGCACTGAGTCAATGCGGTCTTAGCCTCTCTGGTGTCAACACTCTGTCTGATTTTGGATTTTTTATTTTTTTTCCAAAATCAGACTTGACAACAGAGAGGCTGAATACCGCACTGAGTCAATGCGGTCTTAGCCTCTCTGGTGTCAACACTCTGTCTGATTTTGGATTTTTTTTTTTTTTCCAAAATCAGACTTGACACCAGAGAGGCTGAATACCGCACTGAGTCAATGCGGTCTTAGCCTCTCTGGTGTCAACACTGTCTGATTTTGGATTTTTTTTTTTTTTTTTCCAAAATCAGACTTGACACCAGAGAGGCTGAATACCGCACTGAGTCAATGCGGTCTTAGCCTCTCTGGTCTCAACACTCTGTCTGATTTTGTTTTTTTTTTTTTTTTTTCCAAAATCAGACTTGACACCAGAGAAGCTGAATACCGCACTGAGTCAATGCGGTCTTAGCCTCTCTGGTGTCAACACTCTGTCTGATTTTGGATTTTTTTTTTTTTTTTTTCCAAAATCAGACTTGAAACCAGAGAGGCTGAATACCGCACTGAGTCAATGCGGTCTTAGCCTCTCTGGTCTCAACACTCTGTCTGATTTTGGATTTCTTTTTTTTTCAAAAATCAGACTTGACACCAGAGAGGCTGAATACCGCACTGAGTCAATGCGGTCTTAGCCTCTCTGGTCTCAACACTCTGTCTGATTTTGGATTTTTTTTTTTTTTTTCCAAAATCAGACTTGACACCAGAGAGGCTGAATACCGCACTGAGTCAATGCGGTCTTAGCCTCTCTGGTCTCAACACTCTGTCTGATTTTGGATTTTTTTTTTTTTTTTTCCAAAATCAGACTTGACACCAGAGAGGCTGAATACCGCACTGAGTCAATGCGGTCTTAGCCTCTCTGGTGTCAACACTCTGTCTGATTTTGGATTTTTTTTTTTTTTCCAAAGTCAGACTTGACACCAGAGAGGCTGAATACCGCACTGAGTCAATGCGGTCTTAGCCTCTTTGGTCTCAACACTCTGTTTGATTTTGGATTTTTTTTTTCTTTTCCAAAATCAGACTTGACACCAGAGAGGCTGAATACCGCACTGAGTCAATGCGGTCTTAGCCTCTCTGGTCTCAACACTCTGTCTGACTTTGGATTTTTTTTTCCTTTTCCAAAATCAGACTTGACACCAGAGAGGCTGAATACCGCACTGAGTCAATGCGGTCTTAGCCTCTCTGGTGTCAACACTCTGTCTGATTTTGGATTTTTTTTTTTTTCCAAAGTCAGACTTGACACCAGAGAGGCTGAATACCGCACTGAGTCAATGCGGTCTTAGCCTCTCTGGTCTCAACACTCTGTCTGATTTTGGATTTTTTTTTTTTTTTTCCAAAATCAGACTTGACACCAGAGAGGCTGAATACCGCACTGAGTCAATGCGGTCTTAGCCTCTCTGGTGTCAACACTCTGTCTGATTTTGGATTTTTTTTTTTTTTTCCAAAATCAGACTTGACACCAGAGAGGCTGAATACCGCACTGAGTCAATGCGGTCTTAGCCTCTCTGGTGTCAACACTCTGTCTGATTTTGGATTTTTTTTTTTTTTTTTCCAAAATCAGACTTGACACCAGAGAGGCTGAATACCGCACTGAGTCAATGCGGTCTTAGCCTCTCTGGTCTCAACACTCTGTCTTATTTTGTATTTTTTTTTTTTTTTCCAAAATCAGACTTGACACCAGAGAGGCTGAATACCGCACTGAGTCAATGCGGTCTTAGCCTCTCTGGTCTCAACACTCTGTCTGATTTTGGATTTTTTTTTTTCTTTTCCAAAATCAGACTTGACACCAGAGAGGCTGAATACCGCACTGAGTCAATGCGGTCTTAGCCTCTCTGGTGTCAACACTCTGTCTGATTTTGGATTTTTTATTTTTTTTTTCCAAAATCAGACTTGACACCAGAGAGGCTGAATACCGCACTGAGTCAATGCGGTCTTAGCCTCTCTGGTCTCAACACTCTGTCTGATTTTGGATTTTTTTTTTTTTTTTCCAAAATCAGACTTGACACCAGAGAGGCTGAATACCGCACTGACTCAATGCGGTCTTAGCCTCTCTGGTGTCAACACTCTGTCTGATTTTGGATTTTTTTTTTTTTTTCTAAAATCAGACTTGACACCAGAGAGGCTGAATACCGCACTGAGTCAATGCGGTCTTAGCCTCTCTGGTGTCAACACTCTGTCTGATTTTGGATTTTTTTTTTTTTCAAAAATCAGACTTGACACCAGAGAGGCTGAATACCGCACTGAGTCAATGCGGTCTTAGCCTCTCTGGTGTCAACACTCTGTCTGATTTTGGATTTTTTTTTTTCTCCAAAATCAGACTTGACACCAGAGAGGCTGAATACCGCACTGAGTCAATGCGGTCTTAGCCTCTCTGGTGTCAACACTCTGTCTGATTTTGGATTTTTCTTTTTTTTCAAAAATCAGACTTGACACCAGAGAGGCTGAATACCGCACTAAGTCAATGCGGTCTTAGCCTCTCTGGTGTCAAAACTCTGTCTGATTTTGGATTTTTTATTTTTTTTTTCCAAAATCAGACTTGACACCAGAGAGGCTGAATACCGCACTGAGTCAATGCGGTCTTAGCCTCTCTGGTGTCAACACTCTGTCTGATTTTGGATTTTTTTTTTTTTTTTCCAAAATCAGACTTGACACCAGAGAGGCTGAATACCGCACTGAGTCAATGCGGTCTTAGCCTCTCTGGTGTCAACACTCTGTCTGATTTTGGATTTTTTTTTTTTTTTTCCAAAATCAGACTTGACACCAGAGAGGCTGAATACCGCACTGAGTCAATGCGGTCTTAGCCTCTCTGGTCTCAACACTCTGTCTGATTTTGGATTTTTTTTTTTTTTTTTCCAAAATCAGACTTGACACCAGAGAGGCTGAATACCGCACTGAGTCAATGCGGTCTTAGCCTCTCTGGTCTCAACACTCTGTCTGATTTTGGATTTTTTTTTTTTTTTTCCAAAATCAGACTTGACACCAGAGAGGCTGAATACCGCACTGAGTCAATGCGGTCTTAGCCTCTCTGGTCTCAACACTCTGTCTGATTTTGGATTTTTTTTTTTTTTTTCCAAAATCAGACTTGACACCAGAGAGGCTGAATACCGCACTGAGTCAATGCGGTCTTAGCCTCTCTGGTGTCAACACTCTGTCTGATTTTGGATTTTTTTTTTTTTTCCAAAGTCAGACTTGACACCAGAGAGGCTGAATACCGCACTGAGTCAATGCGGTCTTAGCCTCTTTGGTCTCAACACTCTGTTTGATTTTGGATTTTTTTTTTCTTTTCCAAAATCAGACTTGACACCAGAGAGGCTGAATACCGCACTGAGTCAATGCGGTCTTAGCCTCTCTGGTCTCAACACTCTGTCTGACTTTGGATTTTTTTTTCCTTTTCCAAAATCAGACTTGACACCAGAGAGGCTGAATACCGCACTGAGTCAATGCGGTCTTAGCCTCTCTGGTGTCAACACTCTGTCTGATTTTGGATTTTTTTTTTTTTCCAAAGTCAGACTTGACACCAGAGAGGCTGAATACCGCACTGAGTCAATGCGGTCTTAGCCTCTCTGGTCTCAACACTCTGTCTGATTTTGGATTTTTTTTTTTTTTTTCCAAAATCAGACTTGACACCAGAGAGGCTGAATACCGCACTGAGTCAATGCGGTCTTAGCCTCTCTGGTGTCAACACTCTGTCTGATTTTGGATTTTTTTTTTTTTTTTCCAAAATCAGACTTGACACCAGAGAGGCTGAATACCGCACTGAGTCAATGCGGTCTTAGCCTCTCTGGTGTCAACACTCTGTCTGATTTTGGATTTTTTTTTTTTTTTTTCCAAAATCAGACTTGACACCAGAGAGGCTGAATACCGCACTGAGTCAATGCGGTCTTAGCGTCTCTGGTCTCAACACTCTGTCTTATTTTGTATTTTTTTTTTTTTTTCCAAAATCAGACTTGACACCAGAGAGGCTGAATACCGCACTGAGTCAATGCGGTCTTAGCCTCTCTGGTCTCAACACTCTGTCTGATTTTGGATTTTTTTTTTTCTTTTCCAAAATCAGACTTGACACCAGAGAGGCTGAATACCGCACTGAGTCAATGCGGTCTTAGCCTCTCTGGTGTCAACACTCTGTCTGATTTTGGATTTTTTATTTTTTTTTTCCAAAATCAGACTTGACACCAGAGAGGCTGAATACCGCACTGAGTCAATGCGGTCTTAGCCTCTCTGGTCTCAACACTCTGTCTGATTTTGGATTTTTTTTTTTTTTTTCCAAAATCAGACTTGACACCAGAGAGGCTGAATACCGCACTGACTCAATGCGGTCTTAGCCTCTCTGGTGTCAACACTCTGTCTGATTTTGGATTTTTTTTTTTTTTTCTAAAATCAGACTTGACACCAGAGAGGCTGAATACCGCACTGAGTCAATGCGGTCTTAGCCTCTCTGGTGTCAACACTCTGTCTGATTTTGGATTTTTTTTTTTTTCAAAAATCAGACTTGACACCAGAGAGGCTGAATACCGCACTGAGTCAATGCGGTCTTAGCCTCTCTGGTGTCAACACTCTGTCTGATTTTGGATTTTTTTTTTTCTCCAAAATCAGACTTGACACCAGAGAGGCTGAATACCGCACTGAGTCAATGCGGTCTTAGCCTCTCTGGTGTCAACACTCTGTCTGATTTTGGATTTTTCTTTTTTTTCAAAAATCAGACTTGACACCAGAGAGGCTGAATACCGCACTAAGTCAATGCGGTCTTAGCCTCTCTGGTGTCAAAACTCTGTCTGATTTTGGATTTTTTATTTTTTTTTTCCAAAATCAGACTTGACACCAGAGAGGCTGAATACCGCACTGAGTCAATGCGGTCTTAGCCTCTCTGGTGTCAACACTCTGTCTGATTTTGGATTTTTTTTTTTTTTTTTCCAAAATCAGACTTGACACCAGAGAGGCTGAATACCGCACTGAGTCAATGCGGTCTTAGCCTCTCTGGTGTCAACACTCTGTCTGATTTTGGATTTTTTTTTTTTTTTTCCAAAATCAGACTTGACACCAGAGAGGCTGAATACCGCACTGAGTCAATGCGGTCTTAGCCTCTCTGGTCTCAACACTCTGTCTGATTTTGGATTTTTTTTTTTTTTTTTCCAAAATCAGACTTGACACCAGAGAGGCTGAATACCGCACTGAGTCAATGCGGTCTTAGCCTCTCTGGTCTCAACACTCTGTCTGATTTTGGATTTTTTTTTTTTTTTCCAAAATCAGACTTGACACCAGAGAGGCTGAATACCGCACTGAGTCAATGCGTTCTTAGCCTCTCTGGTGTCAACACTCTGTCTGATTTTGGATTTTTTTTTTTTTTCCAAAGTCAGACTTGACACCAGAGAGGCTGAATACCGCACTGAGTCAATGCGGTCTTAGCCTCTCTGGTCTCAACACTCTGTTTGATTTTGGATTTTTTTTTTTTTTTTCCAAAATCAGACTTGACACCAGAGAGGCTGAATACCGCACTGAGTCAATGTGGTCTTAGCCTCTCTGGTCTCAACACTCTGTCTGACTTTGGATTTTTTTTTTCTTTTCCAAAATCAGACTTGACACCAGAGAGGCTGAATACCGCACTGAGTCAATGCGGTCTTAGCCTCTCTGGTGTCAACACTCTGTCTGATTTTGGATTTTTTTTTTTTTCCAAAGTCAGACTTGACACCAGAGAGGCTGAATACCGCACTGAGTCAATGCGGTCTTAGCCTCTCTGGTCTCAACACTCTGTCTGATTTTGGATTTTTTTTTTTTTTTTCCAAAATCAGACTTGACACCAGAGAGGCTGAATACCGCACTGAGTCAATGCGGTCTTAGCCTCTCTGGTCTCAACACTCTGTCTGATTTTGGATTTTTTTTTTTTTTTTCCAAAATCAGACTTGACACCAGAGAGGCTGAATACCGCACTGAGTCAATGCGGTCTTAGCCTCTCTGGTGTCAACACTCTGTCTGATTTTGGATTTTTTTTTTTTTTTCCAAAATCAGACTTGACACCAGAGAGGCTGAATACCGCACTGAGTCAATGCGGTCTTAGCCTCTCTGGTGTCAACACTCTGTCTGATTTTGGATTTTTTTTTTTTTTTTTTCCAAAATCAGACTTGACACCAGAGAGGCTGAATACCGCACTGAGTCAATGCGGTCTTAGCCTCTCTGGTCTCAACACTCTGTCTGATTTTGGATTTTTTTTTTTTTTTTTTTCCAAAATCAGACTTGACACCAGAGAGGCTGAATACCGCACTGAGTCAATGCGGTCTTAGCCTCTCTGGTGTCAACACTCTGTCTGATTTTGGATTTTTTTTTTTTTTTTCCAAAATCAGACTTGACACCAGATAGGCTGAATACCGCACTGAGTCAATGCGGTCTTAGCCTCTCTGGTCTCAACACTCTGTCTGATTTTGGATTTTTTTTTTTTTTTTTCCAAAATCAGACTTGACACCAGAGAGGCTGAATACCGCACTGAGTCAATGCGGTCTTAGCCTCTCTGGTGTCAACACTCTGTCTGATTTTGGATTTTTTTTTTTTTTCAAAAATCAGACTTGACACCAGAGAGGCTGAATACCGCACTAAGTCAATGCGGTCTTAGCCTCTCTGGTGTCAAAACTCTGTCTGATTTTGGATTTTTTTTATTTTTTTTCCAAAATCAGACTTGACACCAGAGAGGCTGAATACCGCACTGAGTCAATGCGGTCTTAGCCTCTCTGGTGTCAACACTCTGTCTGATTTTGGATTTTTTTTTTTTTTTTCCAAAATCAGACTTGACACCAGAGAGGCTGAATACCGCACTGAGTCAATGCGGTCTTAGCCTCTCTGGTGTCAACACTCTGTCTGATTTTGGATTTTTTTTTTTTTTTTCCAAAATCAGACTTGACACCAGAGAGGCTGAATACCGCAATGAGTCAATGCGGTCTTAGCCTCTCTGGTCTCAACACTCTGTCTGATTTTGGATTTTTTTTTTTTTTTTTCCAAAATCAGACTTGACACCAGAGAGGCTGAGTACCGCACTGAGTCAATGCGGTCTTAGCCTCTCTGGTCTCAACACTCTGTCTGATTTTGGATTTTTTTTTTTTTTTTCCAAAATCAGACTTGACACCAGAGAGGCTGAATACCGCACTGAGTCAATGCGTTCTTAGCCTCTCTGGTGTCAACACTCTGTCTGATTTTGGATTTTTTTTTTTTTCCAAAGTCAGACTTGACACCAGAGAGGCTGAATACCGCACTGAGTCAATGCGGTCTTAGCCTCTCTGGTCTCAACACTCTGTTTGATTTTGGATTTTTTTTTTTTTTTTCAAAATCAGACTTGACACCAGAGAGGCTGAATACCGCACTGAGTCAATGCGGTCTTAGCCTCTCTGGTCTCAACACTCTGTCTGACTTTGGATTTTTTTTTTCTTTTCCAAAATCAGACTTGACACCAGAGAGGCTGAATACCGCACTGAGTCAATGCGGTCTTAGCCTCTCTGGTGTCAACACTCTGTCTGATTTTGGATTTTTTTTTTTTTCCAAAGTCAGACTTGACACCAGAGAGGCTGAATACCGCACTGAGTCAATGCGGTCTTAGCCTCTCTGGTCTCAACACTCTGTCTGATTTTGGATTTTTTTTTTTTTTTTCCAAAATCAGACTTGACACCAGAGAGGCTGAATACCGCACTGAGTCAATGCGGTCTTAGCCTCTCTGGTCTCAACACTCTGTCTGATTTTGGATTTTTTTTTTTTTTTTCCAAAATCAGACTTGACACCAGAGAGGCTGAATACCGCACTGAGTCAATGCGGTCTTAGCCTCTCTGGTGTCAACACTCTGTCTGATTTTGGATTTTTTTTTTTTTTTTTCCAAAATCAGACTTGACACCAGAGAGGCTGAATACCGCACTGAGTCAATGCGGTCTTAGCCTCTCTGGTGTCAACACTCTGTCTGATTTTGGATTTTTTTTTTTTTTTCCAAAATCAGACTTGACACCAGAGAGGCTGAATACCGCACTGAGTCAATGCGGTCTTAGCCTCTCTGGTCTCAACACTCTGTCTGATTTTGGATTTTTTTTTTTTTTTTTTTCCAAAATCAGACTTGACACCAGAGAGGCTGAATACCGCACTGAGTCAATGCGGTCTTAGCCTCTCTGGTGTCAACACTCTGTCTGATTTTGGATTTTTTTTTTTTTTTTTCCAAAATCAGACTTGACACCAGAGAGGCTGAATACCGCACTGAGTCAATGCGGTCTTAGCCTCTCTGGTGTCAACACTCTGTCTGATTTTGGATTTTTTTTTTTTTTCCAAAATCAGACTTGACACCAGAGAGGCTGAATACCGCACTGAGTCAATGCGGTCTTAGCCTCTCTGGTGTCAACACTGTCTGATTTTGGATTTTTTTTTTTTTCCCAAAATCAGACTTGACACCAGAGAGGCTGAATACCGCACTGAGTCAATGCGGTCTTAGCCTCTCTGGTGTCAACACTCTGTCTGATTTTGGATTTTTTTTTTTTTTCCAAAATCAGACTTGACACCAGAGAGGCTGAATACCGCACTGAGTCAATGCGGTCTTAGCCTCTCTGGTGTCAACACTCTGTCTGATTTTGGATTTTTTATTTTTTTTCCAAAATCAGACTTGACAACAGAGAGGCTGAATACCGCACTGAGTCAATGCGGTCTTAGCCTCTCTGGTGTCAACACTCTGTCTGATTTTGGATTTTTTTTTTTTTTCCAAAATCAGACTTGACACCAGAGAGGCTGAATACCGCACTGAGTCAATGCGGTCTTAGCCTCTCTGGTGTCAACACTGTCTGATTTTGGATTTTTTTTTTTTTTTTTCCAAAATCAGACTTGACACCAGAGAGGCTGAATACCGCACTGAGTCAATGCGGTCTTAGCCTCTCTGGTCTCAACACTCTGTCTGATTTTTTTTTTTTTTTTTTTTTTTTCCAAAATCAGACTTGACACCAGAGAAGCTGAATACCGCACTGAGTCAATGCGGTCTTAGCCTCTCTGGTGTCAACACTCTGTCTGATTTTGGATTTTTTTTTTTTTTTTTTCCAAAATCAGACTTGAAACCAGAGAGGCTGAATACCGCACTGAGTCAATGCGGTCTTAGCCTCTCTGGTCTCAACACTCTGTCTGATTTTGGATTTTTTTTTTTTTCAAAAATCAGACTTGACACCAGAGAGGCTGAATACCGCACTGAGTCAATGCGGTCTTAGCCTCTCTGGTCTCAACACTCTGTCTGATTTTGGATTTTTTTTTTTTTTTTCCAAAATCAGACTTGACACCAGAGAGGCTGAATACCGCACTGAGTCAATGCGGTCTTAGCCTCTCTGGTCTCAACACTCTGTCTGATTTTGGATTTTTTTTTTTTTTTTTCCAAAATCAGACTTGACACCAGAGAGGCTGAATACCGCACTGAGTCAATGCGGTCTTAGCCTCTCTGGTGTCAACACTCTGTCTGATTTTGGATTTTTTTTTTTTTTCCAAAGTCAGACTTGACACCAGAGAGGCTGAATACCGCACTGAGTCAATGCGGTCTTAGCCTCTCTGGTCTCAACACTCTGTTTGATTTTGGATTTTTTTTTTCTTTTCCAAAATCAGACTTGACACCAGAGAGGCTGAATACCGCACTGAGTCAATGCGGTCTTAGCCTCTCTGGTCTCAACACTCTGTCTGACTTTGGATTTTTTTTTTCCTTTTCCAAAATCAGACTTGACACCAGAGAGGCTGAATACCGCACTGAGTCAATGCGGTCTTAGCCTCTCTGGTGTCAACACTCTGTCTGATTTTGGATTTTTTTTTTTTTCCAAAGTCAGACTTGACACCAGAGAGGCTGAATACCGCACTGAGTCAATGCGGTCTTAGCCTCTCTGGTCTCAACACTCTGTCTGATTTTGGATTTTTTTTTTTTTTTTCCAAAATCAGACTTGACACCAGAGAGGCTGAATACCGCACTGAGTCAATGCGGTCTTAGCCTCTCTGGTGTCAACACTCTGTCTGATTTTGGATTTTTTTTTTTTTTTCCAAAATCAGACTTGACACCAGAGAGGCTGAATACCGCACTGAGTCAATGCGGTCTTAGCCTCTCTGGTGTCAACACTCTGTCTGATTTTGGATTTTTTTTTTTTTTTTTCCAAAATCAGACTTGACACCAGAGAGGCTGAATACCGCACTGAGTCAATGCGGTCTTAGCCTCTCTGGTCTCAACACTCTGTCTTATTTTGTATTTTTTTTTTTTTTTCCAAAATCAGACTTGACACCAGAGAGGCTGAATACCGCACTGAGTCAATGCGGTCTTAGCCTCTCTGGTCTCAACACTCTGTCTGATTTTGGATTTTTTTTTTTCTTTTCCAAAATCAGACTTGACACCAGAGAGGCTGAATACCGCACTGAGTCAATGCGGTCTTAGCCTCTCTGGTGTCAACACTCTGTCTGATTTTGGATTTTTTATTTTTTTTTTCCAAAATCAGACTTGACACCAGAGAGGCTGAATACCGCACTGAGTCAATGCGGTCTTAGCCTCTCTGGTCTCAACACTCTGTCTGATTTTGGATTTTTTTTTTTTTTTTCCAAAATCAGACTTGACACCAGAGAGGCTGAATACCGCACTGACTCAATGCGGTCTTAGCCTCTCTGGTGTCAACACTCTGTCTGATTTTGGATTTTTTTTTTTTTTTCTAAAATCAGACTTGACACCAGAGAGGCTGAATACCGCACTGAGTCAATGCGGTCTTAGCCTCTCTGGTGTCAACACTCTGTCTGATTTTGGATTTTTTTTTTTTTCAAAAATCAGACTTGACACCAGAGAGGCTGAATACCGCACTGAGTCAATGCGGTCTTAGCCTCTCTGGTGTCAACACTCTGTCTGATTTTGGATTTTTTTTTTTCTCCAAAATCAGACTTGACACCAGAGAGGCTGAATACCGCACTGAGTCAATGCGGTCTTAGCCTCTCTGGTGTCAACACTCTGTCTGATTTTGGATTTTTCTTTTTTTTCAAAAATCAGACTTGACACCAGAGAGGCTGAATACCGCACTAAGTCAATGCGGTCTTAGCCTCTCTGGTGTCAAAACTCTGTCTGATTTTGGATTTATTTATTTTTTTTTCCAAAATCAGACTTGACACCAGAGAGGCTGAATACCGCACTGAGTCAATGCGGTCTTAGCCTCTCTGGTGTCAACACTCTGTCTGATTTTGGATTTTTTTTTTTTTTTTTCCAAAATCAGACTTGACACCAGAGAGGCTGAATACCGCACTGAGTCAATGCGGTCTTAGCCTCTCTGGTGTCAACACTCTGTCTGATTTTGGATTTTTTTTTTTTTTTTCCAAAATCAGACTTGACACCAGAGAGGCTGAATACCGCACTGAGTCAATGCGGTCTTAGCCTCTCTGGTCTCAACACTCTGTCTGATTTTGGATTTTTTTTTTTTTTTTTCCAAAATCAGACTTGACACCAGAGAGGCTGAATACCGCACTGAGTCAATGCGGTCTTAGCCTCTCTGGTCTCAACACTCTGTCTGATTTTGGATTTTTTTTTTTTTTTCCAAAATCAGACTTGACACCAGAGAGGCTGAATACCGCACTGAGTCAATGCGTTCTTAGCCTCTCTGGTGTCAACACTCTGTCTGATTTTGGATTTTTTTTTTTTTTCCAAAGTCAGACTTGACACCAGAGAGGCTGAATACCGCACTGAGTCAATGCGGTCTTAGCCTCTCTGGTCTCAACACTCTGTTTGATTTTGGATTTTTTTTTTTTTTTCCAAAATCAGACTTGACACCAGAGAGGCTGAATACCGCACTGAGTCAATGTGGTCTTAGCCTCTCTGGTCTCAACACTCTGTCTGACTTTGGATTTTTTTTTTCTTTTCCAAAATCAGACTTGACACCAGAGAGGCTGAATACCGCACTGAGTCAATGCGGTCTTAGCCTCTCTGGTGTCAACACTCTGTCTGATTTTGGATTTTTTTTTTTTTCCAAAGTCAGACTTGACACCAGAGAGGCTGAATACCGCACTGAGTCAATGCGGTCTTAGCCTCTCTGGTCTCAACACTCTGTCTGATTTTGGATTTTTTTTTTTTTTTTCCAAAATCAGACTTGACACCAGAGAGGCTGAATACCGCACTGAGTCAATGCGGTCTTAGCCTCTCTGGTCTCAACACTCTGTCTGATTTTGGATTTTTTTTTTTTTTTTCCAAAATCAGACTTGACACCAGAGAGGCTGAATACCGCACTGAGTCAATGCGGTCTTAGCCTCTCTGGTGTCAACACTCTGTCTGATTTTGGATTTTTTTTTTTTTTTCCAAAATCAGACTTGACACCAGAGAGGCTGAATACCGCACTGAGTCAATGCGGTCTTAGCCTCTCTGGTGTCAACACTCTGTCTGATTTTGGATTTTTTTTTTTTTTTTTTCCAAAATCAGACTTGACACCAGAGAGGCTGAATACCGCACTGAGTCAATGCGGTCTTAGCCTCTCTGGTCTCAACACTCTGTCTGATTTTGGATTTTTTTTTTTTTTTTTTTCCAAAATCAGACTTGACACCAGAGAGGCTGAATACCGCACTGAGTCAATGCGGTCTTAGCCTCTCTGGTGTCAACACTCTGTCTGATTTTGGATTTTTTTTTTTTTTTTCCAAAATCAGACTTGACACCAGATAGGCTGAATACCGCACTGAGTCAATGCGGTCTTAGCCTCTCTGGTCTCAACACTCTGTCTGATTTTGGATTTTTTTTTTTTTTTTCCAAAATCAGACTTGACACCAGAGAGGCTGAATACCGCACTGAGTCAATGCGGTCTTAGCCTCTCTGGTGTCAACACTCTGTCTGATTTTGGATTTTTTTTTTTTTTCAAAAATCAGACTTGACACCAGAGAGGCTGAATACCGCACTAAGTCAATGCGGTCTTAGCCTCTCTGGTGTCAAAACTCTGTCTGATTTTGGATTTTTTTTATTTTTTTTCCAAAATCAGACTTGACACCAGAGAGGCTGAATACCGCACTGAGTCAATGCGGTCTTAGCCTCTCTGGTGTCAACACTCTGTCTGATTTTGGATTTTTTTTTTTTTTTTCCAAAATCAGACTTGACACCAGAGAGGCTGAATACCGCACTGAGTCAATGCGGTCTTAGCCTCTCTGGTGTCAACACTCTGTCTGATTTTGGATTTTTTTTTTTTTTTTCCAAAATCAGACTTGACACCAGAGAGGCTGAATACCGCACTGAGTCAATGCGGTCTTAGCCTCTCTGGTCTCAACACTCTGTCTGATTTTGGATTTTTTTTTTTTTTTTCCAAAATCAGACTTGACACCAGAGAGGCTGAATACCGCACTGAGTCAATGCGGTCTTAGCCTCTCTGGTCTCAACACTCTGTCTGATTTTGGATTTTTTTTTTTTTTTTCCAAAATCAGACTTGACACCAGAGAGGCTGAATACCGCACTGAGTCAATGCGTTCTTAGCCTCTCTGGTGTCAACACTCTGTCTGATTTTGGATTTTTTTTTTTTTCCAAAGTCAGACTTGACACCAGAGAGGCTGAATACCGCACTGAGTCAATGCGGTCTTAGCCTCTCTGGTCTCAACACTCTGTTTGATTTTGGATTTTTTTTTTTTTTTTCAAAATCAGACTTGACACCAGAGAGGCTGAATACCGCACTGAGTCAATGCGGTCTTAGCCTCTCTGGTCTCAACACTCTGTCTGATTTTGGATTTTTTTTTTCTTTTCCAAAATCAGACTTGACACCAGAGAGGCTGAATACCGCACTGAGTCAATGCGGTCTTAGCCTCTCTGGTGTCAACACTCTGTCTGATTTTGGATTTTTTTTTTTTTTCCAAAGTCAGACTTGACACCAGAGAGGCTGAATACCGCACTGAGTCAATGCGGTCTTAGCCTCTCTGGTGTCAACACTCTGTCTGATTTTGGATTTTTTTTTTTTTTCAAAAATCAGACTTGACACCAGAGAGGCTGAATACCGCACTAAGTCAATGCGGTCTTAGCCTCTCTGGTGTCAAAACTCTGTCTGATTTTGGATTTTTTATTTTTTTTTTCCAAAATCAGACTTGACACCAGAGAGGCTGAATACCGCACTGAGTCAATGCGGTCTTAGCCTCTCTGGTGTCAACACTCTGTCTGATTTTGGATTTTTTTTTTTTTCCAAAATCAGACTTGACACCAGAGAGGCTGAATACCGCACTGAGTCAATGCGGTCTTAGCCTCTCTGGTCTCAACACTCTGTCTGATTTTGGATTTTTTTTTTTTTTTCCAAAATCAGACTTGACACCAGAGAGGCTGAATACCGCACTGAGTCAATGCGGTCTTAGCCTCTCTGGTGTCAACACTCTGTCTGATTTTGGATTTTTTTTTTTTTTTTTTCCAAAATCAGACTTGACACCAGAGAGGCTGAATACCGCACTGAGTCAATGCGGTCTTAGCCTCTCTGGTGTCAACACTCTGTCTGATTTTGGATTTTTTTTTTTTTTTTCCAAAATCAGACTTGACACCAGATAGGCTGAATACCGCACTGAGTCAATGCGGTCTTAGCCTCTCTGGTCTCAACACTCTGTCTGATTTTGGATTTTTTTTTTTTTTTTCCAAAATCAGACTTGACACCAGAGAGGCTGAATACCGCACTGAGTCAATGCGGTCTTAGCCTCTCTGGTCTCAACACTCTGTCTGATTTTGGATTTTTTTTTTTTTTTTTCCAAAATCAGACTTGACACCAGAGAGGCTGAATACCGCACTGAGTCAATGCGGTCTTAGCCTCTCTGGTGTCAACACTCTGTCTGATTTTGGATTTTTTTTTTTTTTCCAAAATCAGACTTGACACCAGAGAGGCTGAATACCGCACTGAGTCAATGCGGTCTTAGCCTCTCTGGTCTCAACACTCTGTCTGATTTTGGATTTTTTTTTTTTTTTTTTTCCAAAATCAGACTTGACACCAGAGAGGCTGAATACCGCACTGAGTCAATGCGGTCTTAGCCTCTCTGGTGTCAACACTCTGTCTGATTTTGGATTTTTTTTTTTTTTTTTCCAAAATCAGACTTGACACCAGAGAGGCTGAATACCGCACTGAGTCAATGCGGTCTTAGCCTCTCTGGTCTCAACACTCTGTCTGATTTTGGATTTTTTTTTTTTTTTCCAAAATCAGACTTGACACCAGAGAGGCTGAATACCGCACTGAGTCAATGCTGTCTTAGCCTCTCTGGTGTCAACACTCTGTCTGATTTTGGATTTTTTTTTTTTTTTCCAAAATCAGACTTGACACCAGAGAGGCTGAATACCGCACTGAGTCAATGCGGTCTTAGCCTCTCTGGTCTCAACACTCTGTCTGATTTTGGATTTTTTTTTTTTTTTTCTAAAATCAGACTTGACACCAGAGAGGCTGAATACCGCACTGAGTCAATGCGGTCTTAGCCTCTCTGGTGTCAACACTCTGTCTGATTTTGGATTTTTTTTTTTTTTTTCCCAAAATCAGACTTGACACCAGAGAGGCTGAATACCGCACTGAGTCAATGCGGTCTTAGCCTCTCTGGTGTCAACACTCTGTCTGATTTTGGATTTTTTTTTTTTTTTTTCCAAAATCAGACTTGACACCAGAGAGGCTGAATACCGCACTGAGTCAATGCGGTCTTAGCCTCTCTGGTCTCAACACTCTGTCTGATTTTGGATTTTTTTTTTTTTTTTTCCAAAATCAGACTTGACACCAGAGAGGCTGAATACCGCACTGAGTCAATGCGGTCTTAGCCTCTCTGGTCTCAACACTCTGTCTGATTTTGGATTTTTTTTTTTTTTTTCCAAAATCAGACTTGACACCAGAGAGGCTGAATACCGCACTGAGTCAATGCGTTCTTAGCCTCTCTGGTGTCAACACTCTGTCTGATTTTGGATTTTTTTTTTTTTTCCAAAGTCAGACTTGACACCAGAGAGGCTGAATACCGCACTGAGTCAATGCGGTCTTAGCCTCTCTGGTCTCAACACTCTGTTTGATTTTGGATTTTTTTTTTTTTTTTCCAAAATCAGACTTGACACCAGAGAGGCTGAATACCGCACTGAGTCAATGCGGTCTTAGCCTCTCTGGTCTCAACACTCTGTCTGACTTTGGATTTTTTTTTTCTTTTCCAAAATCAGACTTGACACCAGAGAGGCTGAATACCGCACTGAGTCAATGCGGTCTTAGCCTCTCTGGTGTCAACACTCTGTCTGATTTTGGATTTTTTTTTTTTTCCAAAGTCAGACTTGACACCAGAGAGGCTGAATACCGCACTGAGTCAATGCGGTCTTAGCCTCTCTGGTCTCAACACTCTGTCTGATTTTGGATTTTTTTTTTTTTTTCCAAAATCAGACTTGACACCAGAGAGGCTGAATACCGCACTGAGTCAATGCGGTCTTAGCCTCTCTGGTCTCAACACTCTGTCTGATTTTGGATTTTTTTTTTTTTTTTCCAAAATCAGACTTGACACCAGAGAGGCTGAATACCGCACTGAGTCAATGCGGTCTTAGCCTCTCTGGTGTCAACACTCTGTCTGATTTTGGATTTTTTTTTTTTTTTTCCAAAATCAGACTTGACACCAGAGAGGCTGAATACCGCACTGAGTCAATGCGGTCTTAGCCTTTCTGGTGTCAACACTCTGTCTGATGTCTGATTTTGGATTTTTTTTTTTTTTTTTCAAAATCAGACTTGACACCAGAGAGGCTGAATACCGCACTGAGTCAATGCGGTCTTAGCCTCTCTGGTCTCAACACTCTGTCTGATTTTGGATTTTTTTTTTTTTTTTTTTCCAAAATCAGACTTGACACCAGAGAGGCTGAATACCGCACTGAGTCAATGCGGTCTTAGCCTCTCTGGTGTCAACACTCTGTCTGATTTTGGATTTTTTTTTTTTTTTTTCCAAAATCAGACTTGACACCAGAGAGGCTGAATACCGCACTGAGTCAATGCGGTCTTAGCCTCTCTGGTCTCAACACTCTGTCTGATTTTGGATTTTTTTTTTTTTTTTTCCAAAATCAGACTTGACACCAGAGAGGCTGAATACCGCACTGAGTCAATGCGTTCTTAGCCTCTCTGGTGTCAACACTCTGTCTGATTTTGGATTTTTTTTTTTTTCCAAAGTCAGACTTGACACCAGAGAGGCTGAATACCGCACTGAGTCAATGCGGTCTTAGCCTCTCTGGTCTCAACACTCTGTTTGATTTTGGATTTTTTTTTTTTTTTCCAAAATCAGACTTGACACCAGAGAGGCTGAATACCGCACTGAGTCAATGCGGTCTTAGCCTCTCTGGTCTCAACACTCTGTCTGACTTTGGATTTTTTTTTTCTTTTCCAAAATCAGACTTGACACCAGAGAGGCTGAATACCGCACTGAGTCAATGCGGTCTTAGCCTCTCTGGTGTCAACACTCTGTCTGATTTTGGATTTTTTTTTTTTTCCAAAGTCAGACTTGACACCAGAGAGGCTGAATACCGCACTGAGTCAATGCGGTCTTAGCCTCTCTGGTCTCAACACTCTGTCTGATTTTGGATTTTTTTTTTTTTTTTCCAAAATCAGACTTGACACCAGAGAGGCTGAATACCGCACTGAGTCAATGCGGTCTTAGCCTCTCTGGTCTCAACACTCTGTCTGATTTTGGATTTTTTTTTTTTTTTTCCAAAATCAGACTTGACACCAGAGAGGCTGAATACCGCACTGAGTCAATGCGGTCTTAGCCTCTCTGGTGTCAACACTGTCTGATTTTGGATTTTTTTTTTTTTTCCAAAATCAGACTTGACACCAGAGAGGCTGAATACCGCACTGAGTCAATGCGGTCTTAGCCTCTCTGGTGTCAACACTCTGTCTGATGTCTGATTTTGGATTTTTTTTTTTTTTTTTCCAAAATCAGACTTGACACCAGAGAGGCTGAATACCGCACTGAGTCAATGCGGTCTTAGCCTCTCTGGTCTCAACACTCTGTCTGATTTTGGATTTTTTTTTTTTTTTTTTTTCCAAATTCAGACTTGACACCAGAGAGGCTGAATACCGCACTGAGTCAATGCGGTCTTAGCCTCTCTGGTGTCAACACTCTGTCTGATTTTGGATTTTTTTTTTTTTTTTTCCAAAATCAGACTTGACACCAGAGAGGCTGAATACCGCACTGAGTCAATGCGGTCTTAGCCTCTCTGGTCTCAACACTCTGTCTGATTTTGGATTTTTTTTTTTTTTTTTCCAAAATCAGACTTGACACCAGAGAGGCTGAATACCGCACTGAGTCAATGCGGTCTTAGCCTCTCTGGTCTCAACACTCTGTCTGATTTTGGATTTTTTTTTTTTTTTTTTCCAAAATCAGACTTGACACCAGAGAGGCTGAATACCGCACTGAGTCAATGCGTTCTTAGCCTCTCTGGTGTCAACACTCTGTCTGATTTTGGATTTTTTTTTTTTTCCAAAGTCAGACTTGACACCAGAGAGGCTGAATACCGCACTGAGTCAATGCGGTCTTAGCCTCTCTGGTCTCAACACTCTGTTTGATTTTGGATTTTTTTTTTTTTTTCCAAAATCAGACTTGACACCAGAGAGGCTGAATACCGCACTGAGTCAATGCGGTCTTAGCCTCTCTGGTCTCAACACTCTGTCTGACTTTGGATTTTTTTTTTCTTTTCCAAAATCAGACTTGACACCAGAGAGGCTGAATACCGCACTGAGTCAATGCGGTCTTAGCCTCTCTGGTGTCAACACTCTGTCTGATTTTGGATTTTTTTTTTTTTCCAAAGTCAGACTTGACACCAGAGAGGCTGAATACCGCACTGAGTCAATGCGGTCTTAGCCTCTCTGGTCTCAACACTCTGTCTGATTTTGGATTTTTTTTTTTTTTTCCAAAATCAGACTTGACACCAGAGAGGCTGAATACCGCACTGAGTCAATGCGGTCTTAGCCTCTCTGGTCTCAACACTCTGTCTGATTTTGTATTTTTTTTTTTTTTTTCCAAAATCAGACTTGACACCAGAGAGGCTGAATACCGCACTGAGTCAATGCGGTCTTAGCCTCTCTGGTGTCAACACTCTGTCTGATTTTGGATTTTTTTTTTTTTTTTCCAAAATCAGACTTGACACCAGAGAGGCTGAATACCGCACTGAGTCAATGCGGTCTTAGCCTCTCTGGTGTCAACACTCTGTCTGATTTTGGATTTTTTTTTTTTTTTTTCCAAAATCAGACTTGACACCAGAGAGGCTGAATACCGCACTGAGTCAATGCGGTCTTAGCCTCTCTGGTCTCAACACTCTGTCTGATTTTGGATTTTTTTTTTTTTTTTTTTCCAAAATCAGACTTGACACCAGAGAGGCTGAATACCGCACTGAGTCAATGCGGTCTTAGCCTCTCTGGTGTCAACACTCTGTCTGATTTTGGATTTTTTTTTTTTTTTTCCAAAATCAGACTTGACACCAGAGAGGCTGAATACCGCACTGAGTCAATGCGGTCTTAGCCTCTCTGGTGTCAACACTGTCTGATTTTGGATTTTTTTTTTTTTTTCCAAAATCAGACTTGACACCAGAGAGGCTCAATACCGCACTGAGTCAATGCGGTCTTAGCCTCTCTGGTCTCAACACTCTGTCTGATTTTTTTTTTTTTTTTTTTTTTTTCCAAAATCAGACTTGACACCAGAGAAGCTGAATACCGCACTGAGTCAATGCGGTCTTAGCCTCTCTGGTGTCAACACTCTGTCTGATTTTGGATTTTTTTTTTTTTTTTTTCCAAAATCAGACTTGAAACCAGAGAGGCTGAATACCGCACTGAGTCAATGCGGTCTTAGCCTCTCTGGTCTCAACACTCTGTCTGATTTTGGATTTTTTTTTTTTTTTCCAAAATCAGACTTGACACCAGAGAGGCTGAATACCGCACTGAGTCAATGCGGTCTTAGCCTCTCTGGTCTCAACACTCTGTCTGATTTTGGATTTTTTTTTTTCTTTTCCAAAATCAGACTTGACACCAGAGAGGCTGAATACCGCACTGAGTCAATGCGGTCTTAGCCTCTCTGGTCTCAACACTCTGTCTGATTTTGGATTTTTTTTTTTTTTTCCCAAAATCAGACTTGACACCAGAGAGGCTGAATACCGCACTGACTCAATGCGGTCTTAGCCTCTCTGGTGTCAACACTCTGTCTGATTTTGGATTTTTTTTTTTTTTTCTAAAATCAGACTTGACACCAGAGAGGCTGAATACCGCACTGAGTCAATGCGGTCTTAGCCTCTCTGGTGTCAACACTCTGTCTGATTTTGGATTTTTTTTTTTTTTCAAAAATCAGACTTGACACCAGAGAGGCTGAATACCGCACTGAGTCAATGCGGTCTTAGCCTCTCTGGTGTCAACACTCTGTCTGATTTTGGATTTTTTTTTTTTCCAAAATCAGACTTGACACCAGAGAGGCTGAATACCGCACTGAGTCAATGCGGTCTTAGCCTCTCTGGTGTCAACACTCTGTCTGATTTTGGATTTTTCTTTTTTTTCAAAAATCAGACTTGACACCAGAGAGGCTGAATACCGCACTAAGTCAATGCGGTCTTAGCCTCTCTGGTGTCAAAACTCTGTCTGATTTTGGATTTTTTTTTTTTTTTTCCAAAATCAGACTTGACACCAGAGAGGCTGAATACCGCACTGAGTCAATGCGGTCTTAGCCTCTCTGGTGTCAACACTCTGTCTGATTTTGGATTTTTTTTTTTTTTTTTCCAAAATCAGACTTGACACCAGAGAGGCTGAATACCGCACTGAGTCAATGCGGTCTTAGCCTCTCTGGTCTCAACACTCTGTCTGATTTTGGATTTTTTTTTTTTTTTTTCCAAAATCAGACTTGACACCAGAGAGGCTGAATACCGCACTGAGTCAATGCGGTCTTAGCCTCTCTGGTCTCAACACTCTGTCTGATTTTGGATTTTTTTTTTTTTTTCCAAAATCAGACTTGACACCAGAGAGGCTGAATACCGCACTGAGTCAATGCGTTCTTAGCCTCTCTGGTGTCAACACTCTGTCTGATTTTGGATTTTTTTTTTTTTTCCAAAGTCAGACTTGACACCAGAGAGGCTGAATACCGCACTGAGTCAATGCGGTCTTAGCCTCTCTGGTCTCAACACTCTGTTTGATTTTGGATTTTTTTTTTTTTTTCCAAAATCAGACTTGACACCAGAGAGGCTGAATACCGCACTGAGTCAATGCGGTCTTAGCCTCTCTGGTCTCAACACTCTGTCTGACTTTGGATTTTTTTTTTCTTTTCCAAAATCAGACTTGACACCAGAGAGGCTGAATACCGCACTGAGTCAATGCGGTCTTAGCCTCTCTGGTGTCAACACTCTGTCTGATTTTGGATTTTTTTTTTTTTCCAAAGTCAGACTTGACACCAGAGAGGCTGAATACCGCACTGAGTCAATGCGGTCTTAGCCTCTCTGGTCTCAACACTCTGTCTGATTTTGGATTTTTTTTTTTTTTTTCCAAAATCAGACTTGACACCAGAGAGGCTGAATACCGCACTGAGTCAATGCGGTCTTAGCCTCTCTGGTCTCAACACTCTGTCTGATTTTGGATTTTTTTTTTTTTTTTTCCAAAATCAGACTTGACACCAGAGAGGCTGAATACAGCACTGAGTCAATGCGGTCTTAGCCTCTCTGGTGTCAACACTCTGTCTGATTTTGGATTTTTTTTTTTTTTTCCAAAATCAGACTTGACACCAGAGAGGCTGAATACCGCACTGAGTCAATGCGGTCTTAGCCTCTCTGGTGTCAACACTCTGTCTGATTTTGGATTTTTTTTTTTTTTTTTCCAAAATCAGACTTGACACCAGAGAGGCTGAATACCGCACTGAGTCAATGCGGTCTTAGCCTCTCTGGTCTCAACACTCTGTCTGATTTTGGATTTTTTTTTTTTTTTTTTTCCAAAATCAGACTTGACACCAGAGAGGCTGAATACCGCACTGAGTCAATGCGGTCTTAGCCTCTCTGGTGTCAACACTCTGTCTGATTTTGGATTTTTTTTTTTTTTTTCCAAAATCAGACTTGACACCAGATAGGCTGAATACCGCACTGAGTCAATGCAGTCTTAGCCTCTCTGGTCTCAACACTCTGTCTGATTTTGGATTTTTTTTTTTTTTTTCCAAAATCAGACTTGACACCAGAGAGGCTGAATACCGCACTGAGTCAATGCGGTCTTAGCCTCTCTGGTCTCAACACTCTGTCTGATTTTGGATTTTTTTTTTTTTTTTTCCAAAATCAGACTTGACACCAGAGAGGCTGAATACCGCACTGAGTCAATGCGGTCTTAGCCTCTCTGGTGTCAACACTCTGTCTGATTTTGGTCTTTTTTTTTTTTTTCCAAAATCAGACTTGACACCAGAGAGGCTGAATACCGCACTGAGTCAATGCGGTCTTAGCCTCTCTGGTGTCAACACTCTGTCTGATTTTGGATTTTTTTTTTTTTTTTTCCAAAATCAGACTTGACACCAGAGAGGCTGAATACTGCACTGAGTCAATGCGGTCTTAGCCTCTCTGGTCTCAACACTCTGTCTGATTTTGGATTTTTTTTTTTTTTTCCAAAATCAGACTTGACACCAGAGAGGCTGAATACCGCACTGAGTCAATGCTGTCTTAGCCTCTCTGGTGTCAACACTCTGTCTGATTTTGGATTTTTTTTTTTTTTTCCAAAATCAGACTTGACACCAGAGAGTCTGAATACCGCACTGAGTCAATGCGGTCTTAGCCTCTCTGGTCTCAACACTCTGTCTGATTTTGGATTTTTTTTTTTTTTTTCTAAAATCAGACTTGACACCAGAGAGGCTGAATACCGCACTGAGTCAATGCGGTCTTAGCCTCTCTGGTGTCAACACTCTGTCTGATTTTGGATTTTTTTTTTTTTCCAAAATCAGACTTGACACCAGAGAGGCTGAATACCGCACTGAGTCAATGCGGTCTTAGCCTCTCTGGTCTCAACACTCTGTCTGATTTTGGATTTTTTTTTTTTTTCCAAAATCAGACTTGACACCAGAGAGGCTGAATACCGCACTGAGTCAATGCGGTCTTAGCCTCTCTGGTCTCAACACTCTGTCTGATTTTGGATTTTTTTTTTTTTTTCCAAAATCAGACTTGACACCAGAGAGGCTGAATACCGCACTGAGTCAATGCGGTCTTAGCCTCTCTGGTGTCAACACTCTATCTGATTTTGGATTTTTTTTTTTTTTCCAAAATCAGACTTGACACCAGAGAGGCTGAATACTGCACTAAGTCAATGCGGTCTTAGCCTCTCTGGTGTCAACACTCTGTCTGATTTTGGATTTTTTTTTTTTTTTTTCCAAAATCAGACTTGACACCAGAGAGGCTGAATACCGCACTGAGTCAATGCGGTCTTAGCCTCTCTGGTCTCAACACTCTGTCTGATTTTGGATTTTTTTTTTTCTTTTCCAAAATCAGACTTGACACCAGAGAGGCTGAATACCGCACTGAGTCAATGCGGTCTTAGCCTCTCTGGTCTCAACACTCTGTCTGATTTTGGATTTTTTTTTTTCTTTTCCAAAATCAGACTTGACCCCAGAGAGGCTGAATACCGCACTGAGTCAATGCGGTCTTAGCCTCTCTGGTCTCAACACTCTGTCTGATTTTGGATTTTTTTTTTTTCTTTTCCAAAATCAGACTTGACACCAGAGAGGCTGAATACCGCACTGAGTCAATGCGGTCTTAGCCTCTCTGGTGTCAACACTCTGTCTGATTTTGGATTTTTTTTTTTTTTTCCAAAGTCAGACTTGACACCAGAGAGGCTGAATACCGCACTGAGTCAATGCGGTCTTAGCCTCTCTGGTCTCAACACTCTGTCTGATTTTGGATTTTTTTTTTTTTTTTCCAAAATCCGACTTGACACCAGAGAGGCTGAATACCGCACTGAGTCAATGCGGTCTTAGCCTCTCTGGTCTCAACACTCTGTCTGATTTTGGATTTTTTTTTTTTTTTTTCCAAAATCAGACTTGACACCAGAGAGGCTGAATACCGCACTGAGTCAATGCGGTCTTAGCCTCTCTGGTCTCAACACTCTGTCTGATTTTGGATTTTTTTTTTTTTTTCCAAAATCAGACTTGACACCAGAGAGGCTGAATACCGCACTGAGTCAATGCGGTCTTAGCCTCTCTGGTCTCAACACTCTGTCTGATTTTGGATTTTTTTTTTTTTTTTTTCCAAAATCAGACTTGACACCAGAGAGGCTGAATACCGCACTGAGTCAATGCGGTCTTAGCCTCTCTGGTGTCAACACTCTGTCTGATTTTGGATTTTTTTTTTTTTTTTTCCAAAATCAGACTTGACACCAGAGAGGCTGAATACCGCACTGAGTCAATGCGGTCTTAGCCTCTCTGGTGTCAACACTCTGTCTGATTTTGGATTTTTTTTTTTTTTCCAAAATCAGACTTGACACCAGAGAGGCTGAATACCGCACTGAGTCAATGCGGTCTTAGCCTCTCTGGTGTCAACACTCTGTCTGATTTTGGATTTTTTTTTTTTTTTTTCCAAAATCAGACTTGACACCAGAGAGGCTGAATACCGCACTGAGTCAATGCGGTCTTAGCCTCTCTGGTCTCAACACTCTGTCTGATTTTGGATTTTTTTTTTTTTTCCAAAATCAGACTTGACACCAGAGAGGCTGAATACCGCACTGAGTCAATGCGGTCTTAGCCTCTCTGGTGTCAACACTCTGTCTGATTTTGGATTTTTTTTTTTTTTCCAAAATCAGACTTGACACCAGAGAGGCTGAATACCGCACTGAGTCAATGCGGTCTTAGCCTCTCTGGTCTCAACACTCTGTCTGATTTTGGTTTTTTTTTTTTTTCTTTTCCAAAATCAGACTTGACACCAGAGAAGCTGAATACCGCACTGAGTCAATGCGGTCTTAGCCTCTCTGGTGTCAACACTCTGTCTGATTTTGGATTTTTTTTTTTTTTTTTTCCAAAATCAGACTTGAAACCAGAGAGGCTGAATACCGCACTGAGTCAATGCGGTCTTAGCCTCTCTGGTCTCAACACTCTGTCTGATTTTGGATTTTTTTTTTTTCTTTTCCAAAATCAGACTTGACACCAGAGAGGCTGAATACCGCACTGAGTCAATGCGGTCTTAGCCTCTCTGGTGTCAACACTCTGTCTGATTTTGGATTTTTTTTTTTTTTTTTCCAAAATCAGACTTGACACCAGAGAGGCTGAATACCGCACTGAGTCAATGCGGTCTTAGCCTCTCTGGTGTCAACACTCTGTCTGATTTTGGATTTTTTTTTTTTTTTCCAAAATCAGACTTGACACCAGAGAGGCTGAATACCGCACTGAGTCAATGCGGTCTTAGCCTCTCTGGTCTCAACACTCTGTCTGATTTTGGATTTTTTTTTTTTCTTTTCCAAAATCAGACTTGACACCAGAGAGGCTGAATACCGCACTGAGTCAATGCGGTCTTAGCCTCTCTGGTGTCAACACTCTGTCTGATTTTGGATTTTTTTTTTTTTTTTTCCAAAATCAGACTTGACACCAGAGAGGCTGAATACCGCACTGAGTCAATGCGGTCTTAGCCTCTCTGGTCTCAACACTGTCTGATTTTGGATTTTTTTTTTTTTTTTCCAAAATCAGACTTGACACCAGAGAGCCTGAATACCGCACTGACTCAATGCGGTCTTAGCCTCTCTGGTGTCAACACTCTGTCTGATTTTGGATTTTTTTTTTTTTTTCTAAAATCAGACTTGACACCAGAGAGGCTGAATACCGCACTGAGTCAATGCGGTCTTAGCCTCTCTGGTGTCAACACTCTGTCTGATTTTGGATTTTTTTTTTTTTCAAAAATCAGACTTGACACCAGAGAGGCTGAATACCGCACTGAGTCAATGCGGTCTTAGCCTCTCTGGTGTCAACACTCTGTCTGATTTTGGATTTTTTTTTTTTTTCCAAAATCAGACTTGACACCAGAGAGGCTGAATACCGCACTGAGTCAATGCGGTCTTAGCCTCTCTGGTGTCAACACTCTGTCTGATTTTGGATTTTTTTTTTTTTCCAAAATCAGACTTGACACCAGAGAGGCTGAATACCGCACTGAGTCAATGCGGTCTTAGCCTCTCTGGTCTCAACACTCTGTCTGATTTTGGATTTTTTTTTTTTTCCAAAATCAGACTTGACACCAGAGAGGCTGAATACCGCACTGAGTCAATGCGTTCTTAGCCTCTCTGGTGTCAACACTCTGTCTGATTTTGGATTTTTTTTTTTTTTCCAAAGTCAGACTTGACACCAGAGAGGCTGAATACCGCACTGAGTCAATGCGGTCTTAGCCTCTCTGGTCTCAACACTCTGTTTGATTTTGGATTTTTTTTTTTTTTTCCAAAATCAGACTTGACACCAGAGAGGCTTAATACCGCACTGAGTCAATGCGGTCTTAGCCTCTCTGGTCTCAACACTCTGTCTGATTTTGGATTTTTTTTTTTTTTTCTAAAATCAGACTTGACACCAGAGAGGCTGAATACCGCACTGAGTCAATGCGGTCTTAGCCTCTCTGGTGTCAACACTCTGTCTGATTTTGGATTTTTTTTTTTTTTCCAAAGTCAGACTTGACACCAGAGAGGCTGAATACCGCACTGAGTCAATGCGGTCTTAGCCTCTCTGGTCTCAACACTCTGTCTGATTTTGGATTTTTTTTTTTTTTTCTAAAATCAGACTTGACACCAGAGAGGCTGAATACCGCACTGAGTCAATGCGGTCTTAGCCTCTCTGGTGTCAACACTCTGTCTGATTTTGGATTTTTTTTTTTTTCCAAAATCAGACTTGACACCAGAGAGGCTGAATACCGCACTGACTCAATGCGGTCTTAGCCTCTCTGGTGTCAACACTCTGTCTGATTTTGGATTTTTTTTTTTTTTCTAAAATCAGACTTGACACCAGAGAGGCTTAATACCGCACTGAGTCAATGCGGTCTTAGCCTCTCTGGTGTCAACACTCTGTCTGATTTTGGATTTTTTTTTTTTTTCCAAAGTCAGACTTGACACCAGAGAGGCTGAATACCGCACTGAGTCAATGCGGTCTTAGCCTCTCTGGTCTCAACACTCTGTCTGATTTTGGATTTTTTTTTTTTCTTTTCCAAAATCAGACTTGACACCAGAGAGGCTGAATACCGCACTGAGTCAATGCGGTCTTAGCCTCTCTGGTGTCAACACTCTGTCTGATTTTGGATTTTTTTTTTTTTTTTCCAAAGTCAGACTTGACACCAGAGAGGCTGAATACCGCACTGAGTCAATGCGGTCTTAGCCTCTCTGGTCTCAACACTCTGTCTGATTTTGGATTTTTTTTTTTTTTTTCCAAAATCCGACTTGACACCAGAGAGGCTGAATACCGCACTGAGTCAATGCGGTCTTAGCCTCTCTGGTCTCAACACTCTGTCTGATTTTGGATTTTTTTTTTTCTTTTCCAAAATCAGACTTGACACCAGAGAGGCTGAATACCGCACTGAGTCAATGCGGTCTTAGCCTCTCTGGTGTCAACACTCTGTCTGATTTTTGATTTTTTTTTTTTTTTTTCCAAAATCAGACTTGACACCAGAGAGGCTGAATACCGCACTGAGTAAATGCGGTCTTAGCCTCTCTGGTCTCAACACTCTGTCTGATTTTGGATTTTTTTTTTTTTTTTTTCCAAAATCAGACTTGACACCAGAGAGGCTGAATACCGCACTGAGTCAATGCGGTCTTAGCCTCTCTGGTGTCAACACTCTGTCTGATTTTGGATTTTTTTTTTTTTTTTTCCAAAATCAGACTTGACACCAGAGAGGCTGAATACCGCACTGAGTCAATGCGGTCTTAGCCTCTCTGGTGTCAACACTCTGTCTGATTTTGGATTTTTTTTTTTTTTTTTCCAAAATCAGACTTGACACCAGAGAGGCTGAATACCGCACTGAGTCAATGCGGTCTTAGCCTCTCTGGTCTCAACACTCTGTCTGATTTTGGGTTTTTTTTTTTTTTTTTTTCCAAAATCAGACTTGACACCAGAGAGGCTGAATACCGCACTGAGTCAATGCGGTCTTAGCCTCTCTGGTCTCAACACTCTGTCTGATTTTGGATTTTTTTTTTTTTTTCCAAAATCAGACTTGACACCAGAGAGGCTGAAAACCGCACTGAGTCAATGCGGTCTTAGCCTCTCTGGTGTCAACACTCTGTCTGATTTTGGATTTTTTTTTTTTTTTTTCCAAAATCAGACTTGACACCAGAGAGGCTGAATACCGCACTGAGTAAATGCGGTCTTAGCCTCTCTGGTCTCAACACTCTGTCTGATTTTGGATTTTTTTTTTTTTTTTTTCCAAAATCAGACTTGACACCAGAGAGGCTGAATACCGCACTGAGTCAATGCGGTCTTAGCCTCTCTGGTGTCAACACTCTGTCTGATTTTGGATTTTTTTTTTTTTTTTTCCAAAATCAGACTTGACACCAGAGAGGCTGAATACCGCACTGAGTCACTGCGGTCTTAGCCTCTCTGGTGTCAACACTCTGTCTGATTTTGGATTTTTTTTTTTTTTTTTCCAAAATCAGACTTGACACCAGAGAGGCTGAATACCGCACTGAGTCAATGCGGTCTTAGCCTCTCTGGTCTCAACACTCTGTCTGATTTTGGGTTTTTTTTTTTTTTTTTTCCAAAATCAGACTTGACACCAGAGAGGCTGAATACCGCACTGAGTCAATGCGGTCTTAGCCTCTCTGGTCTCAACACTCTGTCTGATTTTGGATTTTTTTTTTTTTTCCAAAATCAGACTTGACACCAGAGAGGCTGAATACCGCACTGAGTCAATGCGTTCTTAGCCTCTCTGGTGTCAACACTCTGTCTGATTTTGGATTTTTTTTTTTTTTCCAAAGTCAGACTTGACACCAGAGAGGCTGAATACCGCACTGAGTCAATGCGGTCTTAGCCTCTCTGGTCTCAACACTCTGTTTGATTTTGGATTTTTTTTTTTTTTTCCAAAATCAGACTTGACACCAGAGAGGCTTAATACCGCACTGAGTCAATGCGGTCTTAGCCTCTCTGGTCTCAACACTCTGTCTGATTTTGGATTTTTTTTTTTTTTTCTAAAATCAGACTTGACACCAGAGAGGCTGAATACCGCACTGAGTCAATGCGGTCTTAGCCTCTCTGGTGTCAACACTCTGTCTGATTTTGGATTTTTTTTTTTTTTCCAAAGTCAGACTTGACACCAGAGAGGCTGAATACCGCACTGAGTCAATGCGGTCTTAGCCTCTCTGGTCTCAACACTCTGTCTGATTTTGGATTTTTTTTTTTTTCCAAAATCAGACTTGACACCAGAGAGGCTGAATACCGCACTGACTCAATGCGGTCTTAGCCTCTCTGGTGTCAACACTCTGTCTGATTTTGGATTTTTTTTTTTTTTCTAAAATCAGACTTGACACCAGAGAGGCTTAATACCGCACTGAGTCAATGCGGTCTTAGCCTCTCTGGTGTCAACACTCTGTCTGATTTTGGATTTTTTTTTTTTTTCCAAAGTCAGACTTGACACCAGAGAGGCTGAATACCGCACTGAGTCAATGCGGTCTTAGCCTCTCTGGTCTCAACACTCTGTCTGATTTTGGATTTTTTTTTTTTCTTTTCCAAAATCAGACTTGACACCAGAGAGGCTGAATACCGCACTGAGTCAATGCGGTCTTAGCCTCTCTGGTGTCAACACTCTGTCTGATTTTGGATTTTTTTTTTTTTTTTCCAAAGTCAGACTTGACACCAGAGAGGCTGAATACCGCACTGAGTCAATGCGGTCTTAGCCTCTCTGGTCTCAACACTCTGTCTGATTTTGGATTTTTTTTTTTTTTTTCCAAAATCCGACTTGACACCAGAGAGGCTGAATACCGCACTGAGTCAATGCGGTCTTAGCCTCTCTGGTCTCAACACTCTGTCTGATTTTGGATTTTTTTTTTTCTTTTCCAAAATCAGACTTGACACCAGAGAGGCTGAATACCGCACTGAGTCAATGCGGTCTTAGCCTCTCTGGTGTCAACACTCTGTCTGATTTTGGATTTTTTTTTTTTTTTTTCCAAAATCAGACTTGACACCAGAGAGGCTGAATACCGCACTGAGTAAATGCGGTCTTAGCCTCTCTGGTCTCAACACTCTGTCTGATTTTGGATTTTTTTTTTTTTTTTTTCCAAAATCAGACTTGACACCAGAGAGGCTGAATACCGCACTGAGTCAATGCGGTCTTAGCCTCTCTGGTGTCAACACTCTGTCTGATTTTGGATTTTTTTTTTTTTTTTTCCAAAATCAGACTTGACACCAGAGAGGCTGAATACCGCACTGAGTCAATGCGGTCTTAGCCTCTCTGGTGTCAACACTCTGTCTGATTTTGGATTTTTTTTTTTTTTTTTCCAAAATCAGACTTGACACCAGAGAGGCTGAATACCGCACTGAGTCAATGCGGTCTTAGCCTCTCTGGTCTCAACACTCTGTCTGATTTTGGGTTTTTTTTTTTTTTTTTTCCAAAATCAGACGACACCAGAGAGGCTGAATACCGCACTGAGTCAATGCGGTCTTAGCCTCTCTGGTCTCAACACTCTGTCTGATTTTGGATTTTTTTTTTTTTTCCAAAATCAGACTTGACACCAGAGAGGCTGAATACCGCACTGAGTCAATGCGTTCTTAGCCTCTCTGGTGTCAACACTCTGTCTGATTTTGGATTTTTTTTTTTTTTCCAAAGTCAGACTTGACACCAGAGAGGCTGAATACCGCACTGAGTCAATGCGGTCTTAGCCTCTCTGGTCTCAACACTCTGTTTGATTTTGGATTTTTTTTTTTTTTTCCAAAATCAGACTTGACACCAGAGAGGCTTAATACCGCACTGAGTCAATGCGGTCTTAGCCTCTCTGGTCTCAACACTCTGTCTGATTTTGGATTTTTTTTTTTTTTTCTAAAATCAGACTTGACACCAGAGAGGCTGAATACCGCACTGAGTCAATGCGGTCTTAGCCTCTCTGGTGTCAACACTCTGTCTGATTTTGGATTTTTTTTTTTTTTCCAAAGTCAGACTTGACACCAGAGAGGCTGAATACCGCACTGAGTCAATGCGGTCTTAGCCTCTCTGGTCTCAACACTCTGTCTGATTTTGGATTTTTTTTTTTTTTTCTAAAATCAGACTTGACACCAGAGAGGCTGAATACCGCACTGAGTCAATGCGGTCTTAGCCTCTCTGGTGTCAACACTCTGTCTGATTTTGGATTTTTTTTTTTTTCCAAAATCAGACTTGACACCAGAGAGGCTGAATACCGCACTGACTCAATGCGGTCTTAGCCTCTCTGGTGTCAACACTCTGTCTGATTTTGGATTTTTTTTTTTTTTCTAAAATCAGACTTGACACCAGAGAGGCTTAATACCGCACTGAGTCAATGCGGTCTTAGCCTCTCTGGTGTCAACACTCTGTCTGATTTTGGATTTTTTTTTTTTTTCCAAAGTCAGACTTGACACCAGAGAGGCTGAATACCGCACTGAGTCAATGCGGTCTTAGCCTCTCTGGTCTCAACACTCTGTCTGATTTTGGATTTTTTTTTTTCTTTTCCAAAATCAGACTTGACACCAGAGAGGCTGAATACCGCACTGAGTCAATGCGGTCTTAGCCTCTCTGGTGTCAACACTCTGTCTGATTTTGGATTTTTTTTTTTTTTTTCCAAAGTCAGACTTGACACCAGAGAGGCTGAATACCGCACTGAGTCAATGCGGTCTTAGCCTCTCTGGTCTCGACACTCTGTCTGATTTTGGATTTTTTTTTTTTTTTTCCAAAATCCGACTTGACACCAGAGAGGCTGAATACCGCACTGAGTCAATGCGGTCTTAGCCTCTCTGGTCTCAACACTCTGTCTGATTTTGGATTTTTTTTTTTCTTTTCCAAAATCAGACTTGACACCAGAGAGGCTTAATACCGCACTGAGTCAATGCGGTCTTAGCCTCTCTGGTGTCAACACTCTGTCTGATTTTGGATTTTTTTTTTTTTTTTTCCAAAATCAGACTTGACACCAGAGAGGCTGAATACCGCACTGAGTAAATGCGGTCTTAGCCTCTCTGGTCTCAACACTCTGTCTGATTTTGGATTTTTTTTTTTTTTTTTTCCAAAATCAGACTTGACACCAGAGAGGCTGAATACCGCACTGAGTCAATGCGGTCTTAGCCTCTCTGGTGTCAACACTCTGTCTGATTGTGGATTTTTTTTTTTTTTTCTAAAATCAGACTTGACACCAGAGAGGCTGAATACCGCACTGAGTCAATGCGGTCTTAGCCTCTCTGGTGTCAACACTCTGTCTGATTTTGGATTTTTTTTTTTTTCCAAAGTCAGACTTGACACCAGAGAGGCTGAATACCGCACTGAGTCAATGCGGTCTTAGCCTCTCTGGTCTCAACACTCTGTCTGATTTTGGATTTTTTTTTTTTTTCCAAAATCAGACTTGACACCAGAGAGGCTGAATACCGCACTGAGTCAATGCGGTCTTAGCCTCTCTGGTCTCAACACTCTGTCTGATTTTGGATTTTTTTTTTTTTTTTTTTCCAAAATCAGACTTGACACCAGAGAGGCTGAATACCACACTGAGTCAATGCGGTCTTAGCCTCTCTGGTGTCAACACTCTGTCTGATTTTGGATTTTTTTTTTTTTTTTTCCAAAATCAGACTTGACACCAGAGAGGCTGAATACCGCACTGAGTCAATGCGGTCTTAGCCTCTCTGGTCTCAACACTCTGTCTGATTTTGGATTTTTTTTTTTTTTTTCCAAAATCAGACTTGACACCAGAGAGGCTGAATACCGCACTGAGTCAATGCTGTCTTAGCCTCTCTGGTGTCAACACTCTGTCTGATTTTGGATTTTTTTTTTTTTCCAAAATCAGACTTGACACCAGAGAGGCTGAATACTGCACTGAGTCAATGCTGTCTTAGCCTCTCTGGTGTCAACACTCTGTCTGATTTTGGATTTTTTTTTTTTTTCCAAAATCAGACTTGACACCAGAGAGGCTGAATACCGCACTGAGTCAATGCGGTCTTAGCCTCTCTGGTCTCAACACTCTGTCTGATTTTGGATTTTTTTTTTTTTTTCCAAAATCAGACTTGACACCAGAGAGGCTGAATACCGCACTGAGTCAATGCGGTCTTAGCCTCTCTGGTGTCAACACTCTGTCTGATTTTGGATTTTTTTTTTTTTTCCAAAGTCAGACTTGACACCAGAGAGGCTGAATACCGCACTGAGTCAATGCGGTCTTAGCCTCTCTGGTCTCAACACTCTGTCTGATTTTGGATTTTTTTTTTTTTTTCTAAAATCAGACTTGACACCAGAGAGGCTGAATACCGCACTGAGTCAATGCGGTCTTAGCCTCTCTGGTGTCAACACTCTGTCTGATTTTGGATTTTTTTTTTTTTCCAAAATCAGACTTGACACCAGAGAGGCTGAATACCGCACTGACTCAATGCGGTCTTAGCCTCTCTGGTGTCAACACTCTGTCTGATTTTGGATTTTTTTTTTTTTTCTAAAATCAGACTTGACACCAGAGAGGCTTAATACCGCACTGAGTCAATGCGGTCTTAGCCTCTCTGGTGTCAACACTCTGTCTGATTTTGGATTTTTTTTTTTTTTCCAAAGTCAGACTTGACACCAGAGAGGCTGAATACCGCACTGAGTCAATGCGGTCTTAGCCTCTCTGGTCTCAACACTCTGTCTGATTTTGGATTTTTTTTTTTTCTTTTCCAAAATCAGACTTGACACCAGAGAGGCTGAATACCGCACTGAGTCAATGCGGTCTTAGCCTCTCTGGTGTCAACACTCTGTCTGATTTTGGATTTTTTTTTTTTTTTTCCAAAGTCAGACTTGACACCAGAGAGGCTGAATACCGCACTGAGTCAATGCGGTCTTAGCCTCTCTGGTCTCGACACTCTGTCTGATTTTGGATTTTTTTTTTTTTTTTCCAAAATCCGACTTGACACCAGAGAGGCTGAATACCGCACTGAGTCAATGCGGTCTTAGCCTCTCTGGTCTCAACACTCTGTCTGATTTTGGATTTTTTTTTTTCTTTTCCAAAATCAGACTTGACACCAGAGAGGCTTAATACCGCACTGAGTCAATGCGGTCTTAGCCTCTCTGGTGTCAACACTCTGTCTGATTTTGGATTTTTTTTTTTTTTTTTCCAAAATCAGACTTGACACCAGAGAGGCTGAATACCGCACTGAGTAAATGCGGTCTTAGCCTCTCTGGTCTCAACACTCTGTCTGATTTTGGATTTTTTTTTTTTTTTTTTCCAAAATCAGACTTGACACCAGAGAGGCTGAATACCGCACTGAGTCAATGCGGTCTTAGCCTCTCTGGTGTCAACACTCTGTCTGATTGTGGATTTTTTTTTTTTTTTCTAAAATCAGACTTGACACCAGAGAGGCTGAATACCGCACTGAGTCAATGCGGTCTTAGCCTCTCTGGTGTCAACACTCTGTCTGATTTTGGATTTTTTTTTTTTTCCAAAGTCAGACTTGACACCAGAGAGGCTGAATACCGCACTGAGTCAATGCGGTCTTAGCCTCTCTGGTCTCAACACTCTGTCTGATTTTGGATTTTTTTTTTTTTTCCAAAATCAGACTTGACACCAGAGAGGCTGAATACCGCACTGAGTCAATGCGGTCTTAGCCTCTCTGGTGTCAACACTCTGTCTGATTTTGGATTTTTTTTTTTTTTTTTCCAAAATCAGACTTGACACCAGAGAGGCTGAATACCGCACTGAGTCAATGCGGTCTTAGCCTCTCTGGTCTCAACACTCTGTCTGATTTTGGGTTTTTTTTTTTTTTTTTTCCAAAATCAGACGACACCAGAGAGGCTGAATACCGCACTGAGTCAATGCGGTCTTAGCCTCTCTGGTCTCAACACTCTGTCTGATTTTGGATTTTTTTTTTTTTTTCCAAAATCAGACTTGACACCAGAGAGGCTGAATACCGCACTGAGTCAATGCGTTCTTAGCCTCTCTGGTGTCAACACTCTGTCTGATTTTGGATTTTTTTTTTTTTTCCAAAGTCAGACTTGACACCAGAGAGGCTGAATACCGCACTGAGTCAATGCGGTCTTAGCCTCTCTGGTCTCAACACTCTGTTTGATTTTGGATTTTTTTTTTTTTTTCCAAAATCAGACTTGACACCAGAGAGGCTTAATACCGCACTGAGTCAATGCGGTCTTAGCCTCTCTGGTCTCAACACTCTGTCTGATTTTGGATTTTTTTTTTTTTTTCTAAAATCAGACTTGACACCAGAGAGGCTGAATACCGCACTGAGTCAATGCGGTCTTAGCCTCTCTGGTGTCAACACTCTGTCTGATTTTGGATTTTTTTTTTTTTTCCAAAGTCAGACTTGACACCAGAGAGGCTGAATACCGCACTGAGTCAATGCGGTCTTAGCCTCTCTGGTCTCAACACTCTGTCTGATTTTGGATTTTTTTTTTTTTTTCTAAAATCAGACTTGACACCAGAGAGGCTGAATACCGCACTGAGTCAATGCGGTCTTAGCCTCTCTGGTGTCAACACTCTGTCTGATTTTGGATTTTTTTTTTTCTTCCAAAATCAGACTTGACACCAGAGAGGCTGAATACCGCACTGACTCAATGCGGTCTTAGCCTCTCTGGTGTCAACACTCTGTCTGATTTTGGATTTTTTTTTTTTTTCTAAAATCAGACTTGACACCAGAGAGGCTTAATACCGCACTGAGTCAATGCGGTCTTAGCCTCTCTGGTGTCAACACTCTGTCTGATTTTGGATTTTTTTTTTTTTTCCAAAGTCAGACTTGACACCAGAGAGGCTGAATACCGCACTGAGTCAATGCGGTCTTAGCCTCTCTGGTCTCAACACTCTGTCTGATTTTGGATTTTTTTTTTTTCTTTTCCAAAATCAGACTTGACACCAGAGAGGCTGAATACCGCACTGAGTCAATGCGGTCTTAGCCTCTCTGGTGTCAACACTCTGTCTGATTTTGGATTTTTTTTTTTTTTTTCCAAAGTCAGACTTGACACCAGAGAGGCTGAATACCGCACTGAGTCAATGCGGTCTTAGCCTCTCTGGTCTCGACACTCTGTCTGATTTTGGATTTTTTTTTTTTTTTTCCAAAATCCGACTTGACACCAGAGAGGCTGAATACCGCACTGAGTCAATGCGGTCTTAGCCTCTCTGGTCTCAACACTCTGTCTGATTTTGGATTTTTTTTTTTCTTTTCCAAAATCAGACTTGACACCAGAGAGGCTTAATACCGCACTGAGTCAATGCGGTCTTAGCCTCTCTGGTGTCAACACTCTGTCTGATTTTGGATTTTTTTTTTTTTTTTTCCAAAATCAGACTTGACACCAGAGAGGCTGAATACCGCACTGAGTAAATGCGGTCTTAGCCTCTCTGGTCTCAACACTCTGTCTGATTTTGGATTTTTTTTTTTTTTTTTTCCAAAATCAGACTTGACACCAGAGAGGCTGAATACCGCACTGAGTCAATGCGGTCTTAGCCTCTCTGGTGTCAACACTCTGTCTGATTGTGGATTTTTTTTTTTTTTTCTAAAATCAGACTTGACACCAGAGAGGCTGAATACCGCACTGAGTCAATGCGGTCTTAGCCTCTCTGGTGTCAACACTCTGTCTGATTTTGGATTTTTTTTTTTTTCCAAAGTCAGACTTGACACCAGAGAGGCTGAATACCGCACTGAGTCAATGCGGTCTTAGCCTCTCTGGTCTCAACACTCTGTCTGATTTTGGATTTTTTTTTTTTTTCCAAAATCAGACTTGACACCAGAGAGGCTGAATACCGCACTGAGTCAATGCGGTCTTAGCCTCTCTGGTCTCAACACTCTGTCTGATTTTGGATTTTTTTTTTTTTTTTTTTCCAAAATCAGACTTGACACCAGAGAGGCTGAATACCACACTGAGTCAATGCGGTCTTAGCCTCTCTGGTGTCAACACTCTGTCTGATTTTGGATTTTTTTTTTTTTTTTTCCAAAATCAGACTTGACACCAGAGAGGCTGAATACCGCACTGAGTCAATGCGGTCTTAGCCTCTCTGGTCTCAACACTCTGTCTGATTTTGGATTTTTTTTTTTTTTTTCCAAAATCAGACTTGACACCAGAGAGGCTGAATACCGCACTGAGTCAATGCTGTCTTAGCCTCTCTGGTGTCAACACTCTGTCTGATTTTGGATTTTTTTTTTTTTCCAAAATCAGACTTGACACCAGAGAGGCTGAATACCGCACTGAGTCAATGCTGTCTTAGCCTCTCTGGTGTCAACACTCTGTCTGATTTTGGATTTTTTTTTTTTTTCCAAAATCAGACTTGACACCAGAGAGGCTGAATACCGCACTGAGTCAATGCGGTCTTAGCCTCTCTGGTCTCAACACTCTGTCTGATTTTGGATTTTTTTTTTTTTTTCCAAAATCAGACTTGACACCAGAGAGGCTGAATACCGCACTGAGTCAATGCGGTCTTAGCCTCTCTGGTGTCAACACTCTGTCTGATTTTGGATTTTTTTTTTTTTTCCAAAGTCAGACTTGACACCAGAGAGGCTGAATACCGCACTGAGTCAATGCGGTCTTAGCCTCTCTGGTCTCAACACTCTGTCTGATTTTGGATTTTTTTTTTTTTTTCTAAAATCAGACTTGACACCAGAGAGGCTGAATACCGCACTGAGTCAATGCGGTCTTAGCCTCTCTGGTGTCAACACTCTGTCTGATTTTGGATTTTTTTTTTTTTCCAAAATCAGACTTGACACCAGAGAGGCTGAATACCGCACTGACTCAATGCGGTCTTAGCCTCTCTGGTGTCAACACTCTGTCTGATTTTGGATTTTTTTTTTTTTTCTAAAATCAGACTTGACACCAGAGAGGCTTAATACCGCACTGAGTCAATGCGGTCTTAGCCTCTCTGGTGTCAACACTCTGTCTGATTTTGGATTTTTTTTTTTTTTCCAAAGTCAGACTTGACACCAGAGAGGCTGAATACCGCACTGAGTCAATGCGGTCTTAGCCTCTCTGGTCTCAACACTCTGTCTGATTTTGGATTTTTTTTTTTTCTTTTCCAAAATCAGACTTGACACCAGAGAGGCTGAATACCGCACTGAGTCAATGCGGTCTTAGCCTCTCTGGTGTCAACACTCTGTCTGATTTTGGATTTTTTTTTTTTTTTTCCAAAGTCAGACTTGACACCAGAGAGGCTGAATACCGCACTGAGTCAATGCGGTCTTAGCCTCTCTGGTCTCGACACTCTGTCTGATTTTGGATTTTTTTTTTTTTTTTCCAAAATCCGACTTGACACCAGAGAGGCTGAATACCGCACTGAGTCAATGCGGTCTTAGCCTCTCTGGTCTCAACACTCTGTCTGATTTTGGATTTTTTTTTTTCTTTTCCAAAATCAGACTTGACACCAGAGAGGCTTAATACCGCACTGAGTCAATGCGGTCTTAGCCTCTCTGGTGTCAACACTCTGTCTGATTTTGGATTTTTTTTTTTTTTTTTCCAAAATCAGACTTGACACCAGAGAGGCTGAATACCGCACTGAGTAAATGCGGTCTTAGCCTCTCTGGTCTCAACACTCTGTCTGATTTTGGATTTTTTTTTTTTTTTTTTCCAAAATCAGACTTGACACCAGAGAGGCTGAATACCGCACTGAGTCAATGCGGTCTTAGCCTCTCTGGTGTCAACACTCTGTCTGATTGTGGATTTTTTTTTTTTTTTCTAAAATCAGACTTGACACCAGAGAGGCTGAATACCGCACTGAGTCAATGCGGTCTTAGCCTCTCTGGTGTCAACACTCTGTCTGATTTTGGATTTTTTTTTTTTTCCAAAGTCAGACTTGACACCAGAGAGGCTGAATACCGCACTGAGTCAATGCGGTCTTAGCCTCTCTGGTCTCAACACTCTGTCTGATTTTGGATTTTTTTTTTTTTTTCCAAAATCAGACTTGACACCAGAGAGGCTGAATACCGCACTGAGTCAATGCGGTCTTAGCCTCTCTGGTCTCAACACTCTGTCTGATTTTGGATTTTTTTTTTTTTTTTTTTCCAAAATCAGACTTGACACCAGAGAGGCTGAATACCACACTGAGTCAATGCGGTCTTAGCCTCTCTGGTGTCAACACTCTGTCTGATTTTGGATTTTTTTTTTTTTTTTTCCAAAATCAGACTTGACACCAGAGAGGCTGAATACCGCACTGAGTCAATGCGGTCTTAGCCTCTCTGGTCTCAACACTCTGTCTGATTTTGGATTTTTTTTTTTTTTTTCCAAAATCAGACTTGACACCAGAGAGGCTGAATACCGCACTGAGTCAATGCTGTCTTAGCCTCTCTGGTGTCAACACTCTGTCTGATTTTGGATTTTTTTTTTTTTCCAAAATCAGACTTGACACCAGAGAGGCTGAATACCGCACTGAGTCAATGCTGTCTTAGCCTCTCTGGTGTCAACACTCTGTCTGATTTTGGATTTTTTTTTTTTTTCCAAAATCAGACTTGACACCAGAGAGGCTGAATACCGCACTGAGTCAATGCGGTCTTAGCCTCTCTGGTCTCAACACTCTGTCTGATTTTGGATTTTTTTTTTTTTTCCAAAATCAGACTTGACACCAGATAGGCTGAATACCGCACTGACTCAATGCGGTCTTAGCCTCTCTGGTGTCAACACTCTGTCTGATTTTGGATTTTTTTTTTTTTTTCTAAAATCAGACTTGACACCAGAGAGGCTGAATACCGCACTGAGTCAATGCGGTCTTAGCCTCTCTGGTGTCAACACTCTGTCTGATTTTGGATTTTTTTTTTTTTCCAAAATCAGACTTGACACCAGAGAGGCTGAATACCGCACTGAGTCAATGCAGTCTTAGCCTCTCTGGTGTCAACACTCTGTCTGATTTTGGATTTTTTTTTTTTTTTCCAAAGTCAGACTTGACACCAGAGAGGCTGAATACCGCACTGAGTCAATGCGGTCTTAGCCTCTCTGGTCTCAACACTCTGTCTGATTTTGGATTTTTTTTTTTTCTTTTCCAAAATCAGACTTGACACCAGAGAGGCTGAATACCGCACTGAGTCAATGCGGTCTTAGCCTCTCTGGTGTCAACACTCTGTCTGATTTTGGATTTTTTTTTTTTTTTTCCAAAGTCAGACTTGACACCAGAGAGGCTGAATACCGCACTGAGTCAATGCGGTCTTAGCCTCTCTGGTCTCGACACTCTGTCTGATTTTGGATTTTTTTTTTTTTTTTCCAAAATCCGACTTGACACCAGAGAGGCTGAATACCGCACTGAGTCAATGCGGTCTTAGCCTCTCTGGTCTCAACACTCTGTCTGATTTTGGATTTTTTTTTTTCTTTTCCAAAATCAGACTTGACACCAGAGAGGCTTAATACCGCACTGAGTCAATGCGGTCTTAGCCTCTCTGGTGTCAACACTCTGTCTGATTTTGGATTTTTTTTTTTTTTTTTCCAAAATCAGACTTGACACCAGAGAGGCTGAATACCGCACTGAGTAAATGCGGTCTTAGCCTCTCTGGTCTCAACACTCTGTCTGATTTTGGATTTTTTTTTTTTTTTTTTCCAAAATCAGACTTGACACCAGAGAGGCTGAATACCGCACTGAGTCAATGCGGTCTTAGCCTCTCTGGTGTCAACACTCTGTCTGATTGTGGATTTTTTTTTTTTTTTCTAAAATCAGACTTGACACCAGAGAGGCTGAATACCGCACTGAGTCAATGCGGTCTTAGCCTCTCTGGTGTCAACACTCTGTCTGATTTTGGATTTTTTTTTTTTTCCAAAGTCAGACTTGACACCAGAGAGGCTGAATACCGCACTGAGTCAATGCGGTCTTAGCCTCTCTGGTCTCAACACTCTGTCTGATTTTGGATTTTTTTTTTTTTTCCAAAATCAGACTTGACACCAGAGAGGCTGAATACCGCACTGAGTCAATGCGGTCTTAGCCTCTCTGGTCTCAACACTCTGTCTGATTTTGGATTTTTTTTTTTTTTTTTTTCCAAAATCAGACTTGACACCAGAGAGGCTGAATACCACACTGAGTCAATGCGGTCTTAGCCTCTCTGGTGTCAACACTCTGTCTGATTTTGGATTTTTTTTTTTTTTTTTCCAAAATCAGACTTGACACCAGAGAGGCTGAATACCGCACTGAGTCAATGCGGTCTTAGCCTCTCTGGTCTCAACACTCTGTCTGATTTTGGATTTTTTTTTTTTTTTTCCAAAATCAGACTTGACACCAGAGAGGCTGAATACCGCACTGAGTCAATGCTGTCTTAGCCTCTCTGGTGTCAACACTCTGTCTGATTTTGGATTTTTTTTTTTTTCCAAAATCAGACTTGACACCAGAGAGGCTGAATACCGCACTGAGTCAATGCTGTCTTAGCCTCTCTGGTGTCAACACTCTGTCTGATTTTGGATTTTTTTTTTTTTTCCAAAATCAGACTTGACACCAGAGAGGCTGAATACCGCACTGAGTCAATGCGGTCTTAGCCTCTCTGGTCTCAACACTCTGTCTGATTTTGGATTTTTTTTTTTTTTTCCAAAATCAGACTTGACACCAGATAGGCTGAATACCGCACTGACTCAATGCGGTCTTAGCCTCTCTGGTGTCAACACTCTGTCTGATTTTGGATTTTTTTTTTTTTTTCTAAAATCAGACTTGACACCAGAGAGGCTGAATACCGCACTGAGTCAATGCGGTCTTAGCCTCTCTGGTGTCAACACTCTGTCTGATTTTGGATTTTTTTTTTTTTCCAAAATCAGACTTGACACCAGAGAGGCTGAATACCGCACTGAGTCAATGCGGTCTTAGCCTCTCTGGTGTCAACACTCTGTCTGATTTTGGATTTTTTTTTTTTTTCCAAAGTCAGACTTGACACCAGAGAGGCTGAATACCGCACTGAGTCAATGCGGTCTTAGCCTCTCTGGTCTCAACACTCTGTCTGATTTTGGATTTTTTTTTTTTTTTTTCCAAAATCAGACTTGACACCAGAGAGGCTGAATACCGCACTGAGTCAATGCTGTCTTAGCCTCTCTGGTGTCAACACTCTGTCTGATTTTGGATTTTTTTTTTTTTTTCCAAAATCAGACTTGACACCAGAGAGGCTGAATACCGCACTGAGTCAATGCGGTCTTAGCCTCTCTGGTCTCAACACTCTGTCTGATTTTGGATTTTTTTTTTTTTTTTCCAAAATCAGACTTGACACCAGAGAGGCTGAATACCGCACTGAGTCAATGCGGTCTTAGCCTCTCTGGTCTCAACACTCTGTCTGATTTTGGATTTTTTTTTTTTTTTTTCCAAAATCAGACTTGACACCAGAGAGGCTGAATACCGCACTGAGTCAATGCGGTCTTAGCCTCTCTGGTCTCAACACTCTGTCTGATTTTGGATTTTTTTTTTTTTTTCCAAAATCAGACTTGACACCAGAGAGGCTGAATACCGCACTGAGTCAATGCGTTCTTAGCCTCTCTGGTGTCAACACTCTGTCTGATTTTGGATTTTTTTTTTTTTTCCAGTCAGACTTGACACCAGAGAGGCTGAATACCGCACTGAGTGAATGCGGTCTTAGCCTCTCTGGTCTCAACACTCTGTCTGATTTTGGATTTTTTTTTTTTTTTTTCCAAAATCAGACTTGACACCAGAGAGGCTGAATACCGCACTGAGTCAATGCGGTCTTAGCCTCTCTGGTGTCAACACTCTGTCTGATTTTGGATTTTTTTTTTTTTTTCCAAAATCAGACTTGACACCAGAGAGGCTGAATACCGCACTGAGTCAATGCGGTCTTAGCCTCTCTGGTGTCAACACTCTGTCTGATTTTGGATTTTTTTTTTTTTTTTTCCAAAATCAGACTTGACACCAGAGAGGCTGAATACCGCACTGAGTCAATGCGGTCTTAGCCTCTCTGGTCTCAACACTCTGTCTGATTTTGGATTTTTTTTTTTTTTTTTTTCCAAAATCAGACTTGACACCAGAGAGGCTGAATACCGCACTGAGTCAATGCGGTCTTAGCCTCTCTGGTGTCAACACTCTGTCTGATTTTGGATTTTTTTTTTTTTTTTCCAAAATCAGACTTGACACCAGATAGGCTGAATACCGCACTGAGTCAATGCGGTCTTAGCCTCTCTGGTCTCAACACTCTGTCTGATTTTGGATTTTTTTTTTTTTTTTTCCAAAATCAGACTTGACACCAGAGAGGCTGAATACCGCACTGAGTCAATGCGGTCTTAGCCTCTCTGGTGTCAACACTCTGTCTGATTTTGGATTTTTTTTTTTTTTTTCCAAAATCAGACTTGACACCAGAGAGGCTGAATACCGCACTGAGTCAATGCGGTCTTAGCCTCTCTGGTGTCAACACTCTGTCTGATTTTGGATTTTTTTTTTTTTTTTTCCAAAATCAGACTTGACACCAGAGAGGCTGAATACCGCACTGAGTCAATGCGGTCTTAGCCTCTCTGGTCTCAACACTCTGTCTGATTTTGGATTTTTTTTTTTTTTTTTTCCAAAATCAGACTTGACACCAGAGAGGCTGAATACCGCACTGAGTCAATGCGGTCTTAGCCTCTCTGGTGTCAACACTCTGTCTGATTTTGGATTTTTTTTTTTTTTTTTCCAAAATCAGACTTGACACCAGATAGGCTGAATACCGCACTGAGTCAATGCGGTCTTAGCCTCTCTGGTCTCAACACTCTGTCTGATTTTGGATTTTTTTTTTTTTTTTTCCAAAATCAGACTTGACACCAGAGAGGCTGAATACCGCACTGAGTCAATGCGGTCTTAGCCTCTCTGGTCTCAACACTCTGTCTGATTTTGGATTTTTTTTTTTTTTTTTCCAAAATCAGACTTGACACCAGAGAGGCTGAATACCGCACTGAGTCAATGCGGTCTTAGCCTCTCTGGTGTCAACACTCTGTCTGATTTTGGATTTTTTTTTTTTTTTTCCAAAATCAGACTTGACACCAGAGAGGCTGAATACCGCACTGAGTCAATGCGGTCTTAGCCTCTCTGGTCTCAACACTCTGTCTGATTTTGGATTTTTTTTTTTTTTTTTTTCCAAAATCAGACTTGACACCAGAGAGGCTGAATACCGCACTGAGTCAATGCGGTCTTAGCCTCTCTGGTGTCAACACTCTGTCTGATTTTGGATTTTTTTTTTTTTTTTTCCAAAATCAGACTTGACACCAGAGAGGCTGAATCCCGCACTGAGTCAATGCGGTCTTAGCCTCTCTGGTCTCAACACTCTGTCTGATTTTGGATTTTTTTTTTTTTTTCTAAAATCAGACTTGACACCAGAGAGGCTGAATACCGCACTGAGTCAATGCGGTCTTAGCCTCTCTGGTCTCAACACTCTGTCTGATTTTGGATTTTTTTTTTTTTTTTTTCTAAAATCAGACTTGACACCAGAGAGGCTGAATACCGCACTGAGTCAATGCGGTCTTAGCCTCTCTGGTCTCAACACTCTGTCTGATTTTGGATTTTTTTTTTTTTTTTCTAAAATCAGACTTGACACCAGAGAGGCTGAATACCGCACTGAGTCAATGCGGTCTTAGCCTCTCTGGTGTCAACACTCTGTCTGATTTTGGATTTTTTTTTTTTCCAAAATCAGACTTGACACCAGAGAGGCTGAATACCGCACTGAGTCAATGCGGTCTTAGCCTCTCTGGTCTCAACACTCTGTCTGATTTTGGATTTTTTTTTTTTTTCCAAAATCAGACTTGACACCAGAGAGGCTGAATACCGCACTGAGTCAATGCGGTCTTAGCCTCTCTGGTGTCAACACTCTGTCCGATTTTGGATTTTTTTTTTTTTTTCCAAAATCAGACTTGACACCAGAGAGGCTGAATACTGCACTAAGTCAATGCGGTCTTAGCCTCTCTGGTGTCAACACTCTGTCTGATTTTGGATTTTTTTTTTTTTTTTTCCAAAATCAGACTTGACACCAGAGAGGCTGAATACCGCACTGAGTCAATGCGGTCTTAGCCTCTCTGGTCTCAACACTCTGTCTGATTTTGGATTTTTTTTTTTTCTTTTCCAAAATCAGACTTGACACCAGAGAGGCTGAATACCGCACTGAGTCAATGCGGTCTTAGCCTCTCTGGTCTCAACACTCTGTCTGATTTTGGATTTTTTTTTTCTTTTCCAAAATCAGACTTGACCCCAGAGAGGCTGAATACCGCACTGAGTCAATGCGGTCTTAGCCTCTCTGGTCTCAACACTCTGTCTGATTTTGGATTTTTTTTTTTTTTTCCAAAATCAGACTTGACACCAGAGAGGCTGAATACCGCACTGAGTCAATGCGGTCTTAGCCTCTCTGGTCTCAACACTCTGTCTGATTTTGGATTTTTTTTTTTTCTTTTCCAAAATCAGACTTGACACCAGAGAGGCTGAATACCGCACTGAGTCAATGCGGTCTTAGCCTCTCTGGTGTCAACACTCTGTCTGATTTTGGATTTTTTTTTTTTTTTCCAAAGTCAGACTTGACACCAGAGAGGCTGAATACCGCACTGAGTCAATGCGGTCTTAGCCTCTCTGGTCTCAACACTCTGTCTGATTTTGGATTTTTTTTTTTTTTTCCAAAATCAGACTTGACACCAGAGAGGCTGAATACCGCACTGAGTCAATGCGTTCTTAGCCTCTCTGGTGTCAACACTCTGTCTGATTTTGGATTTTTTTTTTTTTTTCCAGTCAGACTTGACACCAGAGAGGCTGAATACCGCACTGAGTCAATGCGGTCTTAGCCTCTCTGGTCTCAACACTCTGTCTGATTTTGGATTTTTTTTTTTTTTTTTTCCAAAATCAGACTTGACACCAGAGAGGCTGAATACCGCACTGAGTCAATGCGGTCTTAGCCTCTCTGGTGTCAACACTCTGTCTGATTTTGGATTTTTTTTTTTTTTTTCCAAAATCAGACTTGACACCAGAGAGGCTGAATACCGCACTGAGTCAATGCGGTCTTAGCCTCTCTGGTGTCAACACTCTGTCTGATTTTGGATTTTTTTTTTTTTTTTTCCAAAATCAGACTTGACACCAGAGAGGCTGAATACCGCACTGAGTCAATGCGGTCTTAGCCTCTCTGGTCTCAACACTCTGTCTGATTTTGGATTTTTTTTTTTTTTTTTTTCCAAAATCAGACTTGACACCAGAGAGGCTGAATACCGCACTGAGTCAATGCGGTCTTAGCCTCTCTGGTGTCAACACTCTGTCTGATTTTGGATTTTTTTTTTTTTTTTTCCAAAATCAGACTTGACACCAGATAGGCTGAATACCGCACTGAGTCAATGCGGTCTTAGCCTCTCTGGTCTCAACACTCTGTCTGATTTTGGATTTTTTTTTTTTTTTTTCCAAAATCAGACTTGACACCAGAGAGGCTGAATACCGCACTGAGTCAATGCGGTCTTAGCCTCTCTGGTGTCAACACTCTGTCTGATTTTGGATTTTTTTTTTTTTTTTCCAAAATCAGACTTGACACCAGAGAGGCTGAATACCGCACTGAGTCAATGCGGTCTTAGCCTCTCTGGTGTCAACACTCTGTCTGATTTTGGATTTTTTTTTTTTTTTTTCCAAAATCAGACTTGACACCAGAGAGGCTGAATACCGCACTGAGTCAATGCGGTCTTAGCCTCTCTGGTCTCAACACTCTGTCTGATTTTGGATTTTTTTTTTTTTTTTTTTCCAAAATCAGACTTGACACCAGAGAGGCTGAATACCGCACTGAGTCAATGCGGTCTTAGCCTCTCTGGTGTCAACACTCTGTCTGATTTTGGATTTTTTTTTTTTTTTTTCCAAAATCAGACTTGACACCAGATAGGCTGAATACCGCACTGAGTCAATGCGGTCTTAGCCTCTCTGGTCTCAACACTCTGTCTGATTTTGGATTTTTTTTTTTTTTTTCCAAAATCAGACTTGACACCAGAGAGGCTGAATACCGCACTGAGTCAATGCGGTCTTAGCCTCTCTGGTCTCAACACTCTGTCTGATTTTGGATTTTTTTTTTTTTTTTTTCCAAAATCAGACTTGACACCAGAGAGGCTGAATACCGCACTGAGTCAATGCGGTCTTAGCCTCTCTGGTGTCAACACTCTGTCTGATTTTGGATTTTTTTTTTTTTTTTCCAAAATCAGACTTGACACCAGAGAGGCTGAATACCGCACTGAGTCAATGCGGTCTTAGCCTCTCTGGTCTCAACACTCTGTCTGATTTTGGATTTTTTTTTTTTTTTTTTTCCAAAATCAGACTTGACACCAGAGAGGCTGAATACCGCACTGAGTCAATGCGGTCTTAGCCTCTCTGGTGTCAACACTCTGTCTGATTTTGGATTTTTTTTTTTTTTTTTCCAAAATCAGACTTGACACCAGAGAGGCTGAATCCCGCACTGAGTCAATGCGGTCTTAGCCTCTCTGGTCTCAACACTCTGTCTGATTTTGGATTTTTTTTTTTTTTTCTAAAATCAGACTTGACACCAGAGAGGCTGAATACCGCACTGAGTCAATGCGGTCTTAGCCTCTCTGGTCTCAACACTCTGTCTGATTTTGGATTTTTTTTTTTTTTTTTCTAAAATCAGACTTGACACCAGAGAGGCTGAATACCGCACTGAGTCAATGCGGTCTTAGCCTCTCTGGTCTCAACACTCTGTCTGATTTTGGATTTTTTTTTTTTTTTTCTAAAATCAGACTTGACACCAGAGAGGCTGAATACCGCACTGAGTCAATGCGGTCTTAGCCTCTCTGGTGTCAACACTCTGTCTGATTTTGGATTTTTTTTTTTTTCCAAAATCAGACTTGACACCAGAGAGGCTGAATACCGCACTGAGTCAATGCGGTCTTAGCCTCTCTGGTCTCAACACTCTGTCTGATTTTGGATTTTTTTTTTTTTTTCCAAAATCAGACTTGACACCAGAGAGGCTGAATACCGCACTGAGTCAATGCGGTCTTAGCCTCTCTGGTCTCAACACTCTGTCTGATTTTGGATTTTTTTTTTTTTTTCCAAAATCAGACTTGACACCAGAGAGGCTGAATACCGCACTGAGTCAATGCGGTCTTAGCCTCTCTGGTGTCAACACTCTGTCCGATTTTGGATTTTTTTTTTTTTTCCAAAATCAGACTTGACACCAGAGAGGCTGAATACTGCACTAAGTCAATGCGGTCTTAGCCTCTCTGGTGTCAACACTCTGTCTGATTTTGGATTTTTTTTTTTTTTTTTCCAAAATCAGACTTGACACCAGAGAGGCTGAATACCGCACTGAGTCAATGCGGTCTTAGCCTCTCTGGTCTCAACACTCTGTCTGATTTTGGATTTTTTTTTTTCTTTTCCAAAATCAGACTTGACACCAGAGAGGCTGAATACCGCACTGAGTCAATGCGGTCTTAGCCTCTCTGGTCTCAACACTCTGTCTGATTTTGGATTTTTTTTTTCTTTTCCAAAATCAGACTTGACCCCAGAGAGGCTGAATACCGCACTGAGTCAATGCGGTCTTAGCCTCTCTGGTCTCAACACTCTGTCTGATTTTGGATTTTTTTTTTTTTTCCAAAATCAGACTTGACACCAGAGAGGCTGAATACCGCACTGAGTCAATGCGGTCTTAGCCTCTCTGGTCTCAACACTCTGTCTGATTTTGGATTTTTTTTTTTTCTTTTCCAAAATCAGACTTGACACCAGAGAGGCTGAATACCGCACTGAGTCAATGCGGTCTTAGCCTCTCTGGTGTCAACACTCTGTCTGATTTTGGATTTTTTTTTTTTTTTCCAAAGTCAGACTTGACACCAGAGAGGCTGAATACCGCACTGAGTCAATGCGGTCTTAGCCTCTCTGGTCTCAACACTCTGTCTGATTTTGGATTTTTTTTTTTTTTTTCCAAAATCCGACTTGACACCAGAGAGGCTGAATACCGCACTGAGTCAATGCGGTCTTAGCCTCTCTGGTCTCAACACTCTGTCTGATTTTGGATTTTTTTTTTTTTTTTTCCAAAATCAGACTTGACACCAGAGAGGCTGAATACCGCACTGAGTCAATGCGGTCTTAGCCTCTCTGGTCTCAACACTCTGTCTGATTTAGGATTTTTTTTTTTTTTTTTTCCAAAATCAGACTTGACACCAGAGAGGCTGAATACCGCACTGAGTCAATGCGGTCTTAGCCTCTCTGGTGTCAACACTCTGTCTGATTTTGGATTTTTTTTTTTTTTTCCAAAATCAGACTTGACACCAGAGAGGCTGAATACCGCACTGAGTCAATGCGGTCTTAGCCTCTTTGGTTTCAACACTCTGTCTGATTTTGGATTTTTTTTTTTTTTTTTTCCAAAATCAGACTTGACACCAGAGAGGCTGAATACCGCACTGAGTCAATGCGGTCTTAGCCTCTCTGGTGTCAACACTCTGTCTGATTTTGGATTTTTTTTTTTTTTTTTCCAAAATCAGACTTGACACCAGAGAGGCTGAATACCGCACTGAGTCAATGCGGTCTTAGCCTCTCTGGTGTCAACACTCTGTCTGATTTTGGATTTTTTTTTTTTTTCCAAAATCAGACTTGACACCAGAGAGGCTGAATACCGCACTGAGTCAATGCGGTCTTAGCCTCTCTGGTGTCAACACTCTGTCTGATTTTGGATTTTTTTTTTTTTTTTCCAAAATCAGACTTGACACCAGAGAGGCTGAATACCGCACTGAGTCAATGCGGTCTTAGCCTCTCTGGTCTCAACACTCTGTCTGATTTAGGATTTTTTTTTTTTTTTTTTTCCTAAAATCAGACTTGACACCAGAGAGGCTGAATACCGCACTGAGTCAATGCGGTCTTAGCCTCTCTGGTCTCAACACTCTGTCTGATTTTGGATTTTTTTTTTTTTTTTTTCCAAAATCAGACTTGACACCAGATAGGCTGAATACCGCACTGAGTCAATGCGGTATTAGCCTCTCTGGTGTCAACACTCTGTCTGATTTTGGATTTTATTTTTTTTTCCAAAATCAGACTTGACACCAGAGAGGCTGAATACCGCACTGACTCAATGCGGTCTTAGCCTCTCTGGTGTCAACACTCTGTCTGATTTTGGATTTTTTTTTTTTTTCTAAAATCAGACTTGACACCAGAGAGGCTGAATACCGCACTGAGTCAATGCGGTCTTAGCCTCTCTGGTGTCAACACTCTGTCTGATTTTGGATTTTTTTTTTTTTCCAAAGTCAGACTTGACACCAGAGAGGCTGAATACCGCACTGAGTCAATGCGGTCTTAGCCTCTCTGGTCTCAACACTCTGTCTGATTTTGGTTTTTTTTTTTTTTTTTTCCAAAATCAGACTTGACATCAGAGAAGCTGAATACCGCACTGAGTCAATGCGGTCTTAGCCTCTCTGGTGTCAACACTCTGTCTGATTTTGGATTTTTTTTTTTTTTTTTTTCCAAAATCAGACTTGAAACCAGAGAGGCTGAATACCGCACTGAGTCAATGCGGTCTTAGCCTCTCTGGTCTCAACACTCTGTCTGATTTTGGATTTTTTTTTTTTCTTTTCCAAAATCAGACTTGACACCAGAGAGGCTGAATACCGCACTGAGTCAATGCGGTCTTAGCGTCTCTGGTGTCAACACTCTGTCTGATTTTGGATTTTTTATTTTTTTTTTCCAAAATCAGACTTGACACCAGAGAGGCTGAATACCGCACTGAGTCAATGCGGTCTTAGCCTCTCTGGTGTCAACACTCTGTCTGATTTTGGATTTTTTTTTTTTTTCCAAAATCAGACTTGACACCAGAGAGGCTGAATACCGCACTGAGTCAATGCGGTCTTAGCCTCTCTGGTCTCAACACTCTGTCTGATTTTGGATTTTTTTTTTTTCTTTTCCAAAATCAGACTTGACACCAGAGAGGCTGAATACCGCACTGAGTCAATGCGGTCTTAGCCTCTCTGGTGTCAACACTCTGTCTGATTTTGGATTTTTTTTTTTTTTTTTCCAAAATCAGACTTGACACCAGAGAGGCTGAATACCGCACTGAGTCAATGCGGTCTTAGCCTCTCTGGTCTCAACACTGTCTGATTTTGGATTTTTTTTTTTTTTTTCCAAAATCAGACTTGACACCAGAGAGCCTGAATACCGCACTGACTCAATGCAGTCTTAGCCTCTCTGGTGTCAACACTCTGTCTGATTTTGGATTTTTTTTTTTTTTTCTAAAATCAGACTTGACACCAGAGAGGCTGAATACCGCACTGAGTCAATGCGGTCTTAGCCTCTCTGGTGTCAACACTCTGTCTGATTTTGGATTTTTTTTTTTTTCAAAAATCAGACTTGACACCAGAGAGGCTGAATACTGCACTGAGTCAATGCGGTCTTAGCCTCTCTGGTGTCAACACTCTGTCTGATTTTGGATTTTTTTTTTTTTCCAAAATCAGACTTGACACCAGAGAGGCTGAATACCGCACTGAGTCAATGCGGTCTTAGCCTCTCTGGTGTCAACACTCTGTCTGATTTTGGATTTTTTTTTTTTTTCAAAAATCAGACTTGACACCAGAGAGGCTGAATACCGCACTAAGTCAATGCGGTCTTAGCCTCTCTGGTGTCAAAACTCTGTCTGATTTTGGATTTTTTTTTTTTTTTTTCCAAAATCAGACTTGACACCAGAGAGGCTGAATACCGCACTGAGTCAATGCGGTCTTAGCCTCTCTGGTGTCAACACTCTGTCTGATTTTGGATTTTTTTTTTTTTTTTTCCAAAATCAGACTTGACACCAGAGAGGCTGAATACCGCACTGAGTCAATGCGGTCTTAGCCTCTCTGGTGTCAACACTCTGTCTGATTTTGGATTTTTTTTTTTTTTTTTTCCAAAATCAGACTTGACACCAGAGAGGCTGAATACCGCACTGAGTCAATGCGGTCTTAGCCTCTCTGGTCTCAACACTCTGTCTGATTTTGGATTTTTTTTTTTTTTTTTTCCAAAATCAGACTTGACACCAGAGAGGCTGAATACCGCACTGAGTCAATGCGGTCTTAGCCTCTCTGGTCTCAACACTCTGTCTGATTTTGGATTTTTTTTTTTTTTTTCCAAAATCAGACTTGACACCAGAGAGGCTGAATACCGCACTGAGTCAATGCGTTCTTAGCCTCTCTGGTGTCAACACTCTGTCTGATTTTGGATTTTTTTTTTTTTTCCAAAGTCAGACTTGACACCAGAGAGGCTGAATACCGCACTGAGTCAATGCGGTCTTAGCCTCTCTGGTCTCAACACTCTGTTTGATTTTGGATTTTTTTTTTTTTTTCCAAAATCAGACTTGACACCAGAGAGGCTTAATACCGCACTGAGTCAATGCGGTCTTAGCCTCTCTGGTCTCAACACTCTGTCTGATTTTGGATTTTTTTTTTTTTTTCTAAAATCAGACTTGACACCAGAGAGGCTGAATACCGCACTGAGTCAATGCGGTCTTAGCCTCTCTGGTGTCAACACTCTGTCTGATTTTGGATTTTTTTTTTTTTTCCAAAGTCAGACTTGACACCAGAGAGGCTGAATACCGCACTGAGTCAATGCGGTCTTAGCCTCTCTGGTCTCAACACTCTGTCTGATTTTGGATTTTTTTTTTTTTTTCTAAAATCAGACTTGACACCAGAGAGGCTGAATACCGCACTGAGTCAATGCGGTCTTAGCCTCTCTGGTGTCAACACTCTGTCTGATTTTGGATTTTTTTTTTTTTCCAAAATCAGACTTGACACCAGAGAGGCTGAATACCGCACTGACTCAATGCGGTCTTAGCCTCTCTGGTGTCAACACTCTGTCTGATTTTGGATTTTTTTTTTTTTTCTAAAATCAGACTTGACACCAGAGAGGCTTAATACCGCACTGAGTCAATGCGGTCTTAGCCTCTCTGGTGTCAACACTCTGTCTGATTTTGGATTTTTTTTTTTTTTTTCAAAGTCAGACTTGACACCAGAGAGGCTGAATACCGCACTGAGTCAATGCGGTCTTAGCCTCTCTGGTGTCAACACTCTGTCTGATTTTGGATTTTTTTTTTTTTTCCAAAATCAGACTTGACACCAGAGAGGCTGAATACCGCACTGAGTCAATGCGGTCTTAGCCTCTCTGGTCTCAACACTCGGTCTGATTTTGGATTTTTTTTTTTTTTTCCCAAAATCAGACTTGACACCAGAGAGGCTGAATACCGCACTGAGTCAATGCGGTCTTAGCCTCTCTGGTCTCAACACTCTGTCTGATTTTGGATTTTTTTTTTTTTTTTTCCAAAATCAGACTTGACACCAGAGAGGCTGAATACCGCACTGAGTCAATGCGGTCTTAGCCTCTCTGGTGTCAACACTCTGTCTGATTTTGGATTTTTTTTTTTTTTCCAAAATCAGACTTGACACCAGAGAGGCTGAATACCGCACTGAGTCAATGCGGTCTTAGCCTCTCTGGTCTCAACACTCGGTCTGATTTTGGATTTTTTTTTTTTTTTTCCCAAAATCAGACTTGACACCAGAGAGGCTGAATACCGCACTGAGTCAATGCGGTCTTAGCCTCTCTGGTGTCAACGCTCTGTCTGATTTTGGATTTTTTTTTTTTTTTTCAAAGTCAGACTTGACACCAGAGAGGCTGAATACCGCACTGAGTCAATGCGGTCTTAGCCTCTCTGGTGTCAACACTCTGTCTGATTTTGGATTTTTTTTTTTTTTTCAAAGTCAGACTTGACACCAGAGAGGCTGAATACCGCACTGAGTCAATGCGGTCTTAGCCTCTCTGGTCTCAACACTCTGTCTGATTTTGGATTTTTTTTTTTTTTTTCAAAGTCAGACTTGACACCAGAGAGGCTGAATACCGCACTGAGTCAATGCGGTCTTAGCCTCTCTGGTCTCAACACTCTGTCTGATTTTGGATTTTTTTTTTTTTTTTTCAAAGTCAGACTTGACACCAGAGAGGCTGAATACCGCACTGAGTCAATGCGGTCTTAGCCTCTCTGGTGTCAACACTCTGTCTGATTTTGGATTTTTTTTTTTTTTTTCAAAGTCAGACTTGACACCAGAGAGGCTGAATACCGCACTGAGTCAATGCGGTCTTAGCCTCTCTGGTCTCAACACTCTGTCTGATTTTGGATTTTTTTTTTTTTTTTCCAAAATCAGACTTGACACCAGAGAGGCTGAATACCGCACTGAGTCAATGCGGTCTTAGCCTCTCTGGTGTCAACACTCTGTCTGATTTTGGATTTTTTTTTTTTTTTCCAAAATCAGACTTGACACCAGAGAGGCTGAATACCGCACTGAGTCAATGCGGTCTTAGCCTCTCTGGTCTCAACACTCGGTCTGATTTTGGATTTTTTTTTTTTTTTCCCAAAATCAGACTTGACACCAGAGAGGCTGAATACCGCACTGAGTCAATGCGGTCTTAGCCTCTCTGGTCTCAACACTCTGTCTGATTTTGGTTTTTTTTTTTTTTTTTCCAAAATCAGACTTGACACCAGAGAAGCTGAATACCGCACTGAGTCAATGCGGTCTTAGCCTCTCTGGTGTCAACACTCTGTCTGATTTTGGATTTTTTTTTTTTTTTTTTCCCAAAATCAGACTTGAAACCAGAGAGGCTGAATACCGCACTGAGTCAATGCAGTCTTAGCCTCTCTGGTCTCAACACTCTGTCTGATTTTGGATTTTTTTTTTTTTTCCAAAGTCAGACTTGACACCAGAGAGGCTGAATACCGCACTGAGTCAATGCGGTCTTAGCCTCTCTGGTCTCAACACTCTGTCTGATTTTGGTTGTTTTTTTTTTTTTTTCCAAAATCAGACTTGACACCAGAGAAGCTGAATACCGCACTGAGTCAATGCGGTCTTAGCCTCTCTGGTGTCAACACTCTGTCTGATTTTGGATTTTTTTTTTTTTTTTTTTCCAAAATCAGACTTGAAACCAGAGAGGCTGAATACCGCACTGAGTCAATGCAGTCTTAGCCTCTCTGGTCTCAACACTCTGTCTGATTTTGGATTTTTTTTTTTTTTCCAAAGTCAGACTTGACACCAGAGAGGCTGAATACCGCACTGAGTCAATGCGGTCTTAGCCTCTCTGGTCTCAACACTCTGTCTGATTTTGGATTTTTTTTTTTTTTTCAAAGTCAGACTTGACACCAGAGAGGCTGAATACCGCACTGAGTCAATGCGGTCTTAGCCTCTCTGGTCTCAACACTCTGTCTGATTTTGGATTTTTTTTTTTTTTTTCAAAGTCAGACTTGACACCAGAGAGGCTGAATACCGCACTGAGTCAATGCGGTCTTAGCCTCTCTGGTGTCAACACTCTGTCTGATTTTGGATTTTTTTTTTTTTTTTCAAAGTCAGACTTGACACCAGAGAGGCTGAATACCGCACTGAGTCAATGCGGTCTTAGCCTCTCTGGTCTCAACACTCTGTCTGATTTTGGATTTTTTTTTTTTTTTTCAAAGTCAGACTTGACACCAGAGAGGCTGAATACCGCACTGAGTCAATGCGGTCTTAGCCTCTCTGGTCTCAACACTCTGTCTGATTTTGGATTTTTTTTTTTTTTTTCAAAGTCAGACTTGACACCAGAGAGGCTGAATACCGCACTGAGTCAATGCAGTCTTAGCCTCTCTGGTCTCAACACTCTGTCTGATTTTGGATTTTTTTTTTTTTTCCAAAGTCAGACTTGACACCAGAGAGGCTGAATACCGCACTGAGTCAATGCGGTCTTAGCCTCTCTGGTCTCAACACTCTGTCTGATTTTGGATTTTTTTTTTTTTTTTCAAAGTCAGACTTGACACCAGAGAGGCTGAATACAGCACTGAGTCAATGCGGTCTTAGCCTCTCTGGTGTCAACACTCTGTCTGATTTTGGATTTTTTTTTTTTTTTTCAAAGTCAGACTTGACACCAGAGAGGCTGAATACCGCACTGAGTCAATGCGGTCTTAGCCTCTCTGGTCTCAACACTCGGTCTGATTTTGGATTTTTTTTTTTTTTTCCCAAAATCAGACTTGACACCAGAGAGGCTGAATACCGCACTGAGTCAATGCGGTCTTAGCCTCTCTGGTCTCAACACTCTGTCTGATTTTGGTTGTTTTTTTTTTTTTTCCAAAATCAGACTTGACACCAGAGAAGCTGAATACCGCACTGAGTCAATGCGGTCTTAGCCTCTCTGGTGTCAACACTCTGTCTGATTTTGGATTTTTTTTTTTTTTTTTTTCCAAAATCAGACTTGAAACCAGAGAGGCTGAATACCGCACTGAGTCAATGCAGTCTTAGCCTCTCTGGTCTCAACACTCTGTCTGATTTTGGATTTTTTTTTTTTTTCCAAAGTCAGACTTGACACCAGAGAGGCTGAATACCGCACTGAGTCAATGCGGTCTTAGCCTCTCTGGTCTCAACACTCTGTCTGATTTTGGATTTTTTTTTTTTTTTCAAAGTCAGACTTGACACCAGAGAGGCTGAATACCGCACTGAGTCAATGCGGTCTTAGCCTCTCTGGTGTCAACACTCTGTCTGATTTTGGATTTTTTTTTTTTTTTTCAAAGTCAGACTTGACACCAGAGAGGCTGAATACCGCACTGAGTCAATGCGGTCTTAGCCTCTCTGGTCTCAACACTCTGTCTGATTTTGGATTTTTTTTTTTTTTTCAAAGTCAGACTTGACACCAGAGAGGCTGAATACCGCACTGAGTCAATGCGGTCTTAGCCTCTCTGGTCTCAACACTCTGTCTGATTTTGGATTTTTTTTTTTTTTTTCAAAGTCAGACTTGAAACCAGAGAGGCTGAATACCGCACTGAGTCAATGCAGTCTTAGCCTCTCTGGTCTCAACACTCTGTCTGATTTTGGATTTTTTTTTTTTTTCCAAAGTCAGACTTGACACCAGAGAGGCTGAATACCGCACTGAGTCAATGCGGTCTTAGCCTCTCTGGTCTCAACACTCTGTCTGATTTTGGATTTTTTTTTTTTTTTCAAAGTCAGACTTGACACCAGAGAGGCTGAATACCGCACTGAGTCAATGCGGTCTTAGCCTCTCTGGTGTCAACACTCTGTCTGATTTTGGATTTTTTTTTTTTTTTTCAAAGTCAGACTTGACACCAGAGAGGCTGAATACCGCACTGAGTCAATGCGGTCTTAGCCTCTCTGGTCTCAACACTCGGTCTGATTTTGGATTTTTTTTTTTTTTTCCCAAAATCAGACTTGACACCAGAGAGGCTGAATACCGCACTGAGTCAATGCGGTCTTAGCCTCTCTGGTCTCAACACTCTGTCTGATTTTGGTTTTTTTTTTTTTTTTTCCAAAATCAGACTTGACACCAGAGAAGCTGAATACCGCACTGAGTCAATGCGGTCTTAGCCTCTCTGGTGTCAACACTCTGTCTGATTTTGGATTTTTTTTTTTTTTTTTTCCAAAATCAGACTTGAAACCAGAGAGGCTGAATACCGCACTGAGTCAATGCAGTCTTAGCCTCTCTGGTCTCAACACTCTGTCTGATTTTGGATTTTTTTTTTTTTTCCAAAGTCAGACTTGACACCAGAGAGGCTGAATACCGCACTGAGTCAATGCGGTCTTAGCCTCTCTGGTCTCAACACTCTGTCTGATTTTGGTTGTTTTTTTTTTTTTTCCAAAATCAGACTTGACACCAGAGAAGCTGAATACTGCACTGAGTCAATGCGGTCTTAGCCTCTCTGGTGTCAACACTCTGTCTGATTTTGGATTTTTTTTTTTTTTTTTTTCCAAAATCAGACTTGAAACCAGAGAGGCTGAATACCGCACTGAGTCAATGCAGTCTTAGCCTCTCTGGTCTCAACACTCTGTCTGATTTTGGATTTTTTTTTTTTTTCCAAAGTCAGACTTGACACCAGAGAGGCTGAATACCGCACTGAGTCAATGCGGTCTTAGCCTCTCTGGTCTCAACACTCTGTCTGATTTTGGATTTTTTTTTTTTTTTCAAAGTCAGACTTGACACCAGAGAGGCTGAATACCGCACTGAGTCAATGCGGTCTTAGCCTCTCTGGTGTCAACACTCTGTCTGATTTTGGATTTTTTTTTTTTTTTTCAAAGTCAGACTTGACACCAGAGAGGCTGAATACCGCACTGAGTCAATGCGGTCTTAGCCTCTCTGGTGTCAACACTCTGTCTGATTTTGGATTTTTTTTTTTTTTTTCAAAGTCAGACTTGACACCAGAGAGGCTGAATACCGCACTGAGTCAATGCGGTCTTAGCCTCTCTGGTCTCAACACTCTGTCTGATTTTGGATTTTTTTTTTTTTTTTCAAAGTCAGACTTGACACCAGAGAGGCTGAATACCGCACTGAGTCAATGCGGTCTTAGCCTCTCTGGTGTCAACACTCTGTCTGATTTTGGATTTTTTTTTTTTTTTTCAAAGTCAGACTTGACACCAGAGAGGCTGAATACCGCACTGAGTCAATGCGGTCTTAGCCTCTCTGGTCTCAACACTCTGTCTGATTTTGGATTTTTTTTTTTTTTTCCAAAGTCAGACTTGACACCAGAGAGGCTGAATACCGCACTGAGTCAATGCGGTCTTAGCCTCTCTGGTCTCAACACTCTGTCTGATTTTGGATTTTTTTTTTTTTTTTCAAAGTCAGACTTGACACCAGAGAGGCTGAATACCGCACTGAGTCAATGCGGTCTTAGCCTCTCTGGTGTCAACACTCTGTCTGATTTTGGATTTTTTTTTTTTTTTTCAAAGTCAGACTTGACACCAGAGAGGCTGAATACCGCACTGAGTCAATGCGGTCTTAGCCTCTCTGGTGTCAACACTCTGTCTGATTTTGGATTTTTTTTTTTTTTTTCAAAGTCAGACTTGACACCAGAGAGGCTGAATACCGCACTGAGTCAATGCGGTCTTAGCCTCTCTGGTCTCAACACTCTGTCTGATTTTGGATTTTTTTTTTTTTTTTCAAAGTCAGACTTGACACCAGAGAGGCTGAATACCGCACTGAGTCAATGCGGTCTTAGCCTCTCTGGTGTCAACACTCTGTCTGATTTTGGATTTTTTTTTTTTTTTTCAAAGTCAGACTTGACACCAGAGAGGCTGAATACCGCACTGAGTCAATGCGGTCTTAGCCTCTCTGGTCTCAACACTGTCTGATTTTGGATTTTTTTTTTTTTTTTCAAAGTCAGACTTGACACCAGAGAGGCTGAATACCGCACTGAGTCAATGCGGTCTTAGCCTCTCTGGTCTCAACACTCTGTCTGATTTTGGATTTTTTTTTTTTTTTCCAAAGTCAGACTTGACACCAGAGAGGCTGAATACCGCACTGAGTCAATGCGGTCTTAGCCTCTCTGGTCTCAACACTCTGTCTGATTTTGGATTTTTTTTTTTTTTTTCAAAGTCAGACTTGACACCAGAGAGGCTGAATACCGCACTGAGTCAATGCGGTCTTAGCCTCTCTGGTGTCAACACTCTGTCTGATTTTGGATTTTTTTTTTTTTTTTCAAAGTCAGACTTGACACCAGAGAGGCTGAATACCGCACTGAGTCAATGCGGTCTTAGCCTCTCTGGTGGTCAACACTCTGTCTGATTTTGGATTTTTTTTTTTTTTTCAAAGTCAGACTTGACACCAGAGAGGCTGAATACCGCACTGAGTCAATGCGGTCTTAGCCTCTCTGGTCTCAACACTCTGTCTGATTTTGGATTTTTTTTTTTTTTTTCAAAGTCAGACTTGACACCAGAGAGGCTGAATACCGCACTGAGTCAATGCGGTCTTAGCCTCTCTGGTGTCAACACTCTGTCTGATTTTGGATTTTTTTTTTTTTTTTCAAAGTCAGACTTGACACCAGAGAGGCTGAATACCGCACTGAGTCAATGCGGTCTTAGCCTCTCTGGTGTCAACACTCTGTCTGATTTTGGATTTTTTTTTTTTTTTTCAAAGTCAGACTTGACACCAGAGAGGCTGAATACCGCACTGAGTCAATGCGGTCTTAGCCTCTCTGGTGTCAACACTCTGTCTGATTTTGGATTTTTTTTTTTTTTTTCAAAGTCAGACTTGACACCAGAGAGGCTGAATACCGCACTGAGTCAATGCGGTCTTAGCCTCTCTGGTCTCAACACTCTGTCTGATTTTGGATTTTTTTTTTTTTTTTCAAAGTCAGACTTGACACCAGAGAGGCTGAATACCGCACTGAGTCAATGCGGTCTTAGCCTCTCTGGTCTCAACACTCTGTCTGATTTTGGATTTTTTTTTTTTTTTTCAAAGTCAGACTTGACACCAGAGAGGCTGAATACCGCACTGAGTCAATGCGGTCTTAGCCTCTCTGGTGTCAACACTCTGTCTGATTTTGGATTTTTTTTTTTTTTTTCAAAGTCAGACTTGACACCAGAGAGGCTGAATACCGCACTGAGTCAATGCGGTCTTAGCCTCTCTGGTGTCAACACTCTGTCTGATTTTGGATTTTTTTTTTTTTTTTCAAAGTCAGACTTGACACCAGAGAGGCTGAATACCGCACTGAGTCAATGCGGTCTTAGCCTCTCTGGTCTCAACACTCTGTCTGATTTTGGATTTTTTTTTTTTTTTCAAAGTCAGACTTGACACCAGAGAGGCTGAATACCGCACTGAGTCAATGCGGTCTTAGCCTCTCTGGTCTCAACACTCTGTCTGATTTTGGATTTTTTTTTTTTTTTTCAAAGTCAGACTTGACACCAGAGAGGCTGAATACCGCACTGAGTCAATGCAGTCTTAGCCTCTCTGGTGTCAACACTCTGTCTGATTTTGGATTTTTTTTTTTTTTTCAAAGTCAGACTTGACACCAGAGAGGCTGAATACCGCACTGAGTCAATGCGGTCTTAGCCTCTCTGGTCTCAACACTCTGTCTGATTTTGGATTTTTTTTTTTTTTTTTCCAAAATCAGACTTGACACCAGAGAGGCTGAATACCGCACTGAGTCAATGCGGTCTTAGCCTCTCTGGTGTCAACACTCTGTCTGATTTTGGATTTTTTTTTTTTTTTCCAAAATCAGACTTGACACCAGAGAGGCTGAATACCGCACTGAGTCAATGCGGTCTTAGCCTCTCTGGTCTCAACACTCGGTCTGATTTTGGATTTTTTTTTTTTTTTCCCAAAATCAGACTTGACACCAGAGAGGCTGAATACCGCACTGAGTCAATGCGGTCTTAGCCTCTCTGGTCTCAACACTCTGTCTGATTTTGGTTGTTTTTTTTTTTTTTCCAAAATCAGACTTGACACCAGAGAAGCTGAATACCGCACTGAGTCAATGCGGTCTTAGCCTCTCTGGTGTCAACACTCTGTCTGATTTTGGATTTTTTTTTTTTTTTTTTCCAAAATCAGACTTGAAACCAGAGAGGCTGAATACCGCACTGAGTCAATGCAGTCTTAGCCTCTCTGGTCTCAACACTCTGTCTGATTTTGGATTTTTTTTTTTTTTTCAAAGTCAGACTTGACACCAGAGAGGCTGAATACCGCACTGAGTCAATGCGGTCTTAGCCTCTCTGGTCTCAACACTCTGTCTGATTTTGGATTTTTTTTTTTTTTTCCAAAGTCAGACTTGACACCAGAGAGGCTGAATACCGCACTGAGTCAATGCGGTCTTAGCCTCTCTGGTCTCAACACTCTGTCTGATTTTGGATTTTTTTTTTTTTTTTCAAAGTCAGACTTGACACCAGAGAGGCTGAATACCGCACTGAGTCAATGCGGTCTTAGCCTCTCTGGTGTCAACACTCTGTCTGATTTTGGATTTTTTTTTTTTTTTTCAAAGTCAGACTTGACACCAGAGAGGCTGAATACCGCACTGAGTCAATGCGGTCTTAGCCTCTCTGGTCTCAACACTCTGTCTGATTTTGGATTTTTTTTTTTTTTTTCAAAGTCAGACTTGACACCAGAGAGGCTGAATACCGCACTGAGTCAATGCGGTCTTAGCCTCTCTGGTCTCAACACTCTGTCTGATTTTGGATTTTTTTTTTTTTTTCAAAGTCAGACTTGACACCAGAGAGGCTGAATACCGCACTGAGTCAATGCGGTCTTAGCCTCTCTGGTCTCAACACTCTGTCTGATTTTGGATTTTTTTTTTTTTTTTCAAAGTCAGACTTGACACCAGAGAGGCTGAATACCGCACTGAGTCAATGCGGTCTTAGCCTCTCTGGTGTCAACACTCTGTCTGATTTTGGATTTTTTTTTTTTTTTTCAAAGTCAGACTTGACACCAGAGAGGCTGAATACCGCACTGAGTCAATGCGGTCTTAGCCTCTCTGGTCTCAACACTCTGTCTGATTTTGGATTTTTTTTTTTTTTTTCAAAGTCAGACTTGACACCAGAGAGGCTGAATACCGCACTGAGTCAATGCAGTCTTAGCCTCTCTGGTCTCAACACTCTGTCTGATTTTGGATTTTTTTTTTTTTTCAAAGTCAGACTTGACACCAGAGAGGCTGAATACCGCACTGAGTCAATGCGGTCTTAGCCTCTCTGGTCTCAACACTCTGTCTGATTTTGGATTTTTTTTTTTTTTTTCAAAGTCAGACTTGACACCAGAGAGGCTGAATACCGCACTGAGTCAATGCGGTCTTAGCCTCTCTGGTCTCAACACTCTGTCTGATTTTGGATTTTTTTTTTTTTTTTCAAAGTCAGACTTGACACCAGAGAGGCTGAATACCGCACTGAGTCAATGCGGTCTTAGCCTCTCTGGTGTCAACACTCTGTCTGATTTTGGATTTTTTTTTTTTTTTTCAAAGTCAGACTTGACACCAGAGAGGCTGAATACCGCACTGAGTCAATGCGGTCTTAGCCTCTCTGGTCTCAACACTCTGTCTGATTTTGGATTTTTTTTTTTTTTTTCAAAGTCAGACTTGACACCAGAGAGGCTGAATACCGCACTGAGTCAATGCGGTCTTAGCCTCTCTGGTCTCAACACTCTGTCTGATTTTGGATTTTTTTTTTTTTTTTCAAAGTCAGACTTGACACCAGAGAGGCTGAATACCGCACTGAGTCAATGCGGTCTTAGCCTCTCTGGTGTCAACACTCTGTCTGATTTTGGATTTTTTTTTTTTTTTTCAAAGTCAGACTTGACACCAGAGAGGCTGAATACCGCACTGAGTCAATGCGGTCTTAGCCTCTCTGGTGTCAACACTCTGTCTGATTTTGGATTTTTTTTTTTTTTTTTCAAAGTCAGACTTGACACCAGAGAGGCTGAATACCGCACTGAGTCAATGCGGTCTTAGCCTCTCTGGTCTCAACACTCTGTCTGATTTTGGATTTTTTTTTTTTTTTTCAAAGTCAGACTTGACACCAGAGAGGCTGAATACCGCACTGAGTCAATGCGGTCTTAGCCTCTCTGGTCTCAACACTCTGTCTGATTTTGGATTTTTTTTTTTTTTTTCAAAGTCAGACTTGACACCAGAGAGGCTGAATACCGCACTGAGTCAATGCGGTCTTAGCCTCTCTGGTGTCAACACTCTGTCTGATTTTGGATTTTTTTTTTTTTTTTCAAAGTCAGACTTGACACCAGAGAGGCTGAATACCGCACTGAGTCAATGCGGTCTTAGCCTCTCTGGTCTCAACACTCTGTCTGATTTTGGATTTTTTTTTTTTTTTTCAAAGTCAGACTTGACACCAGAGAGGCTGAATACCGCACTGAGTCAATGCGGTCTTAGCCTCTCTGGTCTCAACACTCTGTCTGATTTTGGATTTTTTTTTTTTTTTTCAAAGTCAGACTTGACACCAGAGAGGCTGAATACCGCACTGAGTCAATGCGGTCTTAGCCTCTCTGGTGTCAACACTCTGTCTGATTTTGGATTTTTTTTTTTTTTTTTCAAAGTCAGACTTGACACCAGAGAGGCTGAATACCGCACTGAGTCAATGCGGTCTTAGCCTCTCTGGTCTCAACACTCTGTCTGATTTTGGATTTTTTTTTTTTTTTTCAAAGTCAGACTTGACACCAGAGAGGCTGAATACCGCACTGAGTCAATGCGGTCTTAGCCTCTCTGGTCTCAACACTCTGTCTGATTTTGGATTTTTTTTTTTTTTTTCAAAGTCAGACTTGACACCAGAGAGGCTGAATACCGCACTGAGTCAATGCGGTCTTAGCCTCTCTGGTGTCAACACTCTGTCTGATTTTGGATTTTTTTTTTTTTTTTCAAAGTCAGACTTGACACCAGAGAGGCTGAATACCGCACTGAGTCAATGCGGTCTTAGCCTCTCTGGTCTCAACACTCTGTCTGATTTTGGATTTTTTTTTTTTTTTTCAAAGTCAGACTTGACACCAGAGAGGCTGAATACCGCACTGAGTCAATGCGGTCTTAGCCTCTCTGGTGCTCAACACTCTGTCTGATTTTGGATTTTTTTTTTTTTTTTCAAAGTCAGACTTGACACCAGAGAGGCTGAATACCGCACTGAGTCAATGCGGTCTTAGCCTCTCTGGTCTCAACACTCTGTCTGATTTTGGATTTTTTTTTTTTTTTTCAAAGTCAGACTTGACACCAGAGAGGCTGAATACCGCACTGAGTCAATGCGGTCTTAGCCTCTCTGGTCTCAACACTCTGTCTGATTTTGGATTTTTTTTTTTTTTTTCAAAGTCAGACTTGACACCAGAGAGGCTGAATACCGCACTGAGTCAATGCGGTCTTAGCCTCTCTGGTGTCAACACTCTGTCTGATTTTGGATTTTTTTTTTTTTTTTCAAAGTCAGACTTGACACCAGAGAGGCTGAATACCGCACTGAGTCAATGCGGTCTTAGCCTCTCTGGTGTCAACACTCTGTCTGATTTTGGATTTTTTTTTTTTTTTCAAAGTCAGACTTGACACCAGAGAGGCTGAATACCGCACTGAGTCAATGCGGTCTTAGCCTCTCTGGTCTCAACACTCTGTCTGATTTTGGATTTTTTTTTTTTTTCAAAGTCAGACTTGACACCAGAGAGGCTGAATACCGCACTGAGTCAATGCGGTCTTAGCCTCTCTGGTCTCAACACTCTGTCTGATTTTGGATTTTTTTTTTTTTTCAAAGTCAGACTTGACACCAGAGAGGCTGAATACCGCACTGAGTCAATGCGGTCTTAGCCTCTCTGGTGTCAACACTCTGTCTGATTTTGGATTTTTTTTTTTTTTTTCAAAGTCAGACTTGACACCAGAGAGGCTGAATACTGCACTGAGTCAATGCAGTCTTAGCCTCTCTGGTCTCAACACTCTGTCTGATTTTGGATTTTTTTTTTTTTTCCAAAGTCAGACTTGACACCAGAGAGCTGAATACCGCACTGAGTCAATGCGGTCTTAGCCTCTCTGGTCTCAACACACTCTGTCTGATTTTGGATTTTTTTTTTTTTTTTTCAAAGTCAGACTTGACACCAGAGAGGCTGAATACCGCACTGAGTCAATGCGGTCTTAGCCTCTCTGGTCTCAACACTGTCTGATTTTGGATTTTTTTTTTTTTTTTCAAAGTCAGACTTGACACCAGAGAGGCTGAATACCGCACTGAGTCAATGCGGTCTTAGCCTCTCTGGTCTCAACACTCTGTCTGATTTTGGATTTTTTTTTTTTTTTTCAAAGTCAGACTTGACACCAGAGAGGCTGAATACCGCACTGAGTCAATGCGGTCTTAGCCTCTCTGGTCTCAACACTCTGTCTGATTTTGGATTTTTTTTTTTTTTTTTCCAAAATCAGACTTGACACCAGAGAGGCTGAATACCGCACTGAGTCAATGCGGTCTTAGCCTCTCTGGTGTCAACACTCTGTCTGATTTTGGATTTTTTTTTTTTTTTTCCAAAATCAGACTTGACACCAGAGAGGCTGAATACCGCACTGAGTCAATGCGGTCTTAGCCTCTCTGGTCTCAACACTCTGTCTGATTTTGGATTTTTTTTTTTTTTTTCAAAGTCAGACTTGACACCAGAGAGGCTGAATACCGCACTGAGTCAATGCGGTCTTAGCCTCTCTGGTCTCAACACTCTGTCTGATTTTGGATTTTTTTTTTTTTTTTTCAAAGTCAGACTTGACACCAGAGAGGCTGAATACCGCACTGAGTCAATGCGGTCTTAGCCTCTCTGGTCTCAACACTCTGTCTGATTTTGGATTTTTTTTTTTTTTTTCAAAGTCAGACTTGACACCAGAGAGGCTGAATACCGCACTGAGTCAATGCGGTCTTAGCCTCTCTGGTCTCAACACTCTGTCTGATTTTGGATTTTTTTTTTTTTTTTCAAAGTCAGACTTGACACCAGAGAGGCTGAATACCGCACTGAGTCAATGCGGTCTTAGCCTCTCTGGTCTCAACACTGTCTGATTTTGGATTTTTTTTTTTTTTTTCAAAGTCAGACTTGACACCAGAGAGGCTGAATACCGCACTGAGTCAATGCGGTCTTAGCCTCTCTGGTGTCAACACTCTGTCTGATTTTGGATTTTTTTTTTTTTTTTCAAATCAGACTTGACACCAGAGAGGCTGAATACCGCACTGAGTCAATGCGGTCTTAGCCTCTCTGGTCTCAACACTCTGTCTGATTTTGGATTTTTTTTTTTTTTTTCAAAGTCAGACTTGACACCAGAGAGGCTGAATACCGCACTGAGTCAATGCGGTCTTAGCCTCTCTGGTCTCAACACTGTCTGATTTTGGATTTTTTTTTTTTTTTTCAAAGTCAGACTTGACACCAGAGAGGCTGAATACCGCACTGAGTCAATGCGGTCTTAGCCTCTCTGGTCTCAACACTCTGTCTGATTTTGGATTTTTTTTTTTTTTTTTCCAAAATCAGACTTGACACCAGAGAGGCTGAATACCGCACTGAGTCAATGCGGTCTTAGCCTCTCTGGTGTCAACACTCTGTCTGATTTTGGATTTTTTTTTTTTTTCCAAAATCAGACTTGACACCAGAGAGGCTGAATACCGCACTGAGTCAATGCAGTCTTAGCCTCTCTGGTCTCAACACTCTGTCTGATTTTGGATTTTTTTTTTTTTTTCCAAAGTCAGACTTGACACCAGAGAGGCTGAATACCGCACTGAGTCAATGCGGTCTTAGCCTCTCTGGTCTCAACACTCTGTCTGATTTTGGATTTTTTTTTTTTTTTTTCAAAGTCAGACTTGACACCAGAGAGGCTGAATACCGCACTGAGTCAATGCGGTCTTAGCCTCTCTGGTCTCAACACTCTGTCTGATTTTGGATTTTTTTTTTTTTTTTCAAAGTCAGACTTGACACCAGAGAGGCTGAATACCGCACTGAGTCAATGCGGTCTTAGCCTCTCTGGTGTCAACACTCTGTCTGATTTTGGATTTTTTTTTTTTTTTTCAAAGTCAGACTTGACACCAGAGAGGCTGAATACCGCACTGAGTCAATGCGGTCTTAGCCTCTCTGGTCTCAACACTCTGTCTGATTTTGGATTTTTTTTTTTTTTTTCAAAGTCAGACTTGACACCAGAGAGGCTGAATACCGCACTGAGTCAATGCGGTCTTAGCCTCTCTGGTCTCAACACTCTGTCTGATTTTGGATTTTTTTTTTTTTTTTCAAAGTCAGACTTGACACCAGAGAGGCTGAATACCGCACTGAGTCAATGCGGTCTTAGCCTCTCTGGTGTCAACACTCTGTCTGATTTTGGATTTTTTTTTTTTTTTTCAAAGTCAGACTTGACACCAGAGAGGCTGAATACCGCACTGAGTCAATGCGGTCTTAGCCTCTCTGGTCTCAACACTCTGTCTGATTTTGGATTTTTTTTTTTTTTTCAAAGTCAGACTTGACACCAGAGAGGCTGAATACCGCACTGAGTCAATGCGGTCTTAGCCTCTCTGGTCTCAACACTCTGTCTGATTTTGGATTTTTTTTTTTTTTTTCAAAGTCAGACTTGACACCAGAGAGGCTGAATACCGCACTGAGTCAATGCGGTCTTAGCCTCTCTGGTCTCAACACTCTGTCTGATTTTGGATTTTTTTTTTTTTTTTCAAAGTCAGACTTGACACCAGAGAGGCTGAATACCGCACTGAGTCAATGCGGTCTTAGCCTCTCTGGTGTCAACACTCTGTCTGATTTTGGATTTTTTTTTTTTTTTCAAAGTCAGACTTGACACCAGAGAGGCTGAATACAGCACTGAGTCAATGCAGTCTTAGCCTCTCTGGTCTCAACACTCTGTCTGATTTTGGATTTTTTTTTTTTTTTCCAAAGTCAGACTTGACACCAGAGAGGCTGAATACCGCACTGAGTCAATGCGGTCTTAGCCTCTCTGGTCTCAACACTCTGTCTGATTTTGGATTTTTTTTTTTTTTTCAAAGTCAGACTTGACACCAGAGAGGCTGAATACCGCACTGAGTCAATGCGGTCTTAGCCTCTCTGGTCTCAACACTGTCTGATTTTGGATTTTTTTTTTTTTTTTCAAAGTCAGACTTGACACCAGAGAGGCTGAATACCGCACTGAGTCAATGCGGTCTTAGCCTCTCTGGTCTCAACACTCTGTCTGATTTTGGATTTTTTTTTTTTTTTTCAAAGTCAGACTTGACACCAGAGAGGCTGAATACCGCACTGAGTCAATGCGGTCTTAGCCTCTCTGGTCTCAACACTCTGTCTGATTTTGGATTTTTTTTTTTTTTTTTTCCAAAATCAGACTTGACACCAGAGAGGCTGAATACCGCACTGAGTCAATGCGGTCTTAGCCTCTCTGGTGTCAACACTCTGTCTGATTTTGGATTTTTTTTTTTTTTTCAAAATCAGACTTGACACCAGAGAGGCTGAATACCTCACTGAGTCAATGCGGTCTTAGCCTCTCTGGTCTCAACACTCTGTCTGATTTTGGATTTTTTTTTTTTTTTCAAAGTCAGACTTGACACCAGAGAGGCTGAATACCGCACTGAGTCAATGCGGTCTTAGCCTCTCTGGTCTCAACACTCTGTCTGATTTTGGATTTTTTTTTTTTTTTTCAAAGTCAGACTTGACACCAGAGAGGCTGAATACCGCACTGAGTCAATGCGGTCTTAGCCTCTCTGGTCTCAACACTCTGTCTGATTTTGGATTTTTTTTTTTTTTTTCAAAGTCAGACTTGACACCAGAGAGGCTGAATACCGCACTGAGTCAATGCGGTCTTAGCCTCTCTGGTGTCAACACTCTGTCTGATTTTGGATTTTTTTTTTTTTTTTCAAAGTCAGACTTGACACCAGAGAGGCTGA